>NC_088220.1:43188247-43488247 GCF_036934945.1 Oncorhynchus masou masou | reverse complement strand
AAAATTATTCAGGAAAGCTAATCCATGCTTTTCTCACTTCTAGATTAGACTACTGCAAGTCTTTACCCGGAGAGCACGAAATAAACTTCAGGTACTGCTAAATACGGCTGCTAGAATCTTGACTAGAACCACAAATGCATATCATATTACTCCAGTGATAGCCTCTGACTTCCTGTTAAGGCTATGGCTGATTTAAAGGTTTTACTGATAACATTCCATGGACTTGCTCCGACCTCTCTCTCCAATTTGGTCATGCAGTACATACCTACAAGTTCACTACGGTCACAAGATGCAGGCCTCCTTATTGTCCGTATCATTTCTGAGGAGATACCTGGAGGCAGGGCTTTCTCCTATAGAGCTCCATTTTATGCAATTGTCCGCCTATCCACACAAGAGATGCACACTCAGTTTTGACCTTTAAGTCTTTACTGAAGACTCATCTCTATTTTTTTTATTTAACCTTTATTTAACTAGGCAAGTCAGTTAATAAGAACACATTTTTATTTGCAACTGCCTTGTTCAGGGGCAGAACAACTGATTTTTACCTTGTCAGCTCAGGGTTTTGATCTAGCAACCTTTCAGTTACTGGGCCAACGCTCTAACCACTAGGCTACCTTCCGCCCCATTAGGTCCTATGATTGAGTGTAGTCTGCCCCAGGGATGCGAAGGTGAACGGCAAGGCACTGGAGTGAGGAACTGCCCTTGTTGTCTGCACTGGGATTCTCTGCCTCTGACCGTATTACGGGGCCTGAGTCACTGTCTTACTAGTGCTCTTCCTTGCCGTCCCTAGGAGGGTTGTGTCATGTCATGTCAGGCTTTTTTGCTACACTCGACAGGCTGTGGGTGGGGTTATATCCTGCCTGGTTTGTCTTGTCTGGAGGTATCGTTGGATGGGGCCACAGTGTCCCTTGACCCTCCCTGTACCAGCCTCCAATATTTATGCTGCAATGTTCTATGTGCCGGGGGGCTAGTGTCAGTCTGTCCTATCTGGTGTAATTCTCCTGTCTCATCTGGTGTCCTTTGTGTACTTAAGTATGCTCCCTCTAACTCTCCCATCTCTCTCTTTCCTCTCTCGGAGGACCTGAGCCCTATGACCATATCTCAGGACTACCTGGCCTGATGACTCCTGACTGTCCCCATCCCCAGTCCACCTGGTCGTGCTGCTGATCCAGTTTCAGCTATGTTGCCTGTGGCGATGGAACCCTGACTTGTTCACCGGACGTGCTACCTTGTCCCCGACCTGCTGTTTTTGACTCTCTCTCTCCCTCTCCCTCTCCCTCTCAACAGCACCTGCTGTCTCAACCTCTGAATGCTCGGCTATGAAAAGCCAACTGACATGAACTCCCGAGGTGCTGACCTGTTGCACTCTCTACAACCACTGTGATTATTATTTGACCTGCATGTCAAATAATCATAATCTGTGAATGTTTGAAGATCTTGATGAATGATCTGGCCTCAATGGCCATGTGCTAATATAATCTCCACCCGGCACAGCCCGAAGAGGACTGCCCACCCCTCAGAGCCTGGTTCCTCTCTGGGTTTCTTCCTAGGTTCCTGCCTTTCTAGGGAGTTATTCATCGCCACTGTGCTTCTACATCTGTATTGCTTGATGTTTGGGGGTTTTAGGCTGGGTTTATGTATAAGCACTTTGTGACATCTGCTGATGTAAAAAGAGCTTTATAAATACATTTGATTGATTGATAAATCTTTCCAAATATAATGGTAAATGCTTGATGTTTCTTAGCACTTTACACATAAAACTGTATTTTTTTGTGAAGAATCAACAACAAGTGGGACACAATCATGAAGTGGAACAACATTTATTGGATATTTCAAACTTTTTTAACAAATCAAAAACTGAAAAATTGGGCGTGCAAAATTATTCAGCCCCTTTACTTTCAGTGCAGCAAACTCTCTCCAGAAGTTCAGTGAGGATCTCTGAATGATCCAATGTTGACCTAAATGACTAATGATGATAAATACAATCCACATGTGTGTAATCAAGTCTCCGTATAAATGCACCTGCACTGTGATAGTCTCAGAGGTCCGTTAAAAGCTCAGAGAGCATCATGAAGAACAAGGAACACACCAGGCAGGTCCGAGATACTGTTGTGAAGAAGTTTAAAGCCGGATTTGGATACAAAAATATTTCCCAAGCTTGAAACATCCCAAGGAGCACTGTGCAAGCGATAATATTGAAATGGAAGGAGTATCAGACCACTGCAAATCTACCAAGACCTGGCCGTCCCTCTAAACTTTCAGCTCATACAAGGAGAAGACTGATCAGAGATGCAGCCAAGAGGCCCATGATCACTCTGGATGAACTGCAGAGATCTACAGCTGAGGTGGGAGACTCTGTCCATAGGACAACAATCAGTCGTATATTGCACAAATCTGGCCTTTATGGAAGAGTGGCAAGAAGAAAGCCATTTCTTAAAGATATCCATAAAAAGTTTTGTTTAAAGTTTGCTACAAGCCACCTGGGAGACACACCAATCACGTGGAAGAAGGTGCTCTGGTCAGATGAAACCAAAATTGAACTTTTTGGCAAACAATGCAGAACGTTATGTTTGGCGTAAAAGCAACACAGCTCATCCCCCTGACCACACCATATCCACTGTCAAACATGGTGGTGGCAGCATCATGGTTTGGGCCTGCTTTTCTTCAGCAGGGACAGGGAAGATGGTTAAAATTGATGGGAAGATGGATGGAGCCAAATACAGGACCATTCTGGAAGAAAACCTGATGGAGTCTGCAAAAGACCTGAGACTGGGACGGAGATTTGTCTTCCAACAAGACAATGATCCAAAACATAAAGCAAAATCTACAATGGAATGGTTCAAAAATAAACATATCCAGGTGTTAGAATGGCCAAGTCAAAGTCCAGACCTGAATCCAATTGAGAATCTGTGGAAAGAACTGAAAACTGCTGTTCACAAATGCTCTCCATCCAACCTCACTGAGCTCGAGCTATTTTGCAAGGAGGAATGGGAAAAAATGTCAGTCTCTCGATGTGCAAAACTGATAGAGACATACCCAAAGCGACTTACAGCTGTAATCGCAGCAAAAGGTGGTGCTACAGAGTATTAACTTAAAGGGGGCTGAATAATTTTGCACGCCCAATTTTTCAGTTTTTGATTTGTTAAAAAGGTTTGAAATTTCCAATAAATGTCGTTCCACTTCATGATTGTGTCTCACTTGTTGTTGATTCTTCCCAAAAAAATACAGTTTTATATCTTTATGTTTGAAGCCTGAAATGTGGCAAAAGGTCGCAAAGTTCAAGGGGGCCGAATACTTTTGCAAGGCACTGTAATTGCACTTAAATAATTAAATTGGACATGTTATCCTGTATCACATGCCAGCATTCGTTTTGTATCCAATGCATTTAGTTTACATTAGGATGAAGTCGCCTCAGCCTTGTAATCTAGTTAGATTGCATAATTTCACCTTTCAATATGAGTTATCAACTAATATAAAACCATGTTATCTTGAACATCAGTGTCACCACAGGTGCGATAGTTGTATGAATTAATCCGAATGAAAGCCCACGCATTAGAAGGAAACAGCAGCTCTAATGCAATATTAGCTTCAGAGTGAAACACCACTATTCTGGCTATTAATAATTTGTAAACAGTGAGTAAAATAGCTTATTTAGCCATCTCAAGAAATTGTAGCCTGTATGATATCATGCATGCAATCTTACCGGTCCTGTCCACAACAATGGAGCAGCAGACCGAGCAATATGCGAGAGGAGGACCCTATACCGTAGGATAATTATTCAATAATTACAGGTACTGAGGAAAATGTTACTTGTTATTCATGTCAGATATGTCCATTTTAGGATAGTTGTCCACTAAATTGCTAGCGCTTACTGCTCACGCTGCTACAGTGGCTACAATGTGGCTACAAACATATTGCGCTTGGTGCAATGTCAATGCGTTATCAAGGGATGCTGCCTTCGAAATCATCCAAAATGTCAGTAACATACTGGAAAATTGTTACCTACTAAGGTAGGTGCTTTGGAGACAGGTAGGCAGCATCCTTTGGATTGGTTAAATAATAACAATAGGCTACACCAACATTAGTTTCCATTCATACAAAGTGATTGCCCAGCACAAAGTCGTTACGGTCGAAGCCAAAGCGTGCTGGTCAGACCTCTGGGTTACAGCAGTTCAGAATGCACGAGCAAGCTGTGAGTATACTTGATCATACTTCATTGGAATGAGGAAGAGGCCCTCTTCTGGGGGGCCGGAACTAATTGAAATCGGCCCGGAATCGGGTGTCGGACTCGGCCCGGAAATCAAAATGAATGACTGCAGAGAATTGGCCCAAGTACATCTGGCCGTTTCCATCTACCAGAACTCAGCTGACTTTGTCGGTGCAACAGACATTTACATTTACATTTAAGTCATTTGGCAGATGCTCTTATCCAGAGCGACTTACAAATTGGTGAATTCACCTTATGACATCCAGTGGAACAGCCACTTTACTATAGTGCATCTAAATCATTTAAGGGGGGGGGTGAGAAGGATTACTTTATCCTATCCTAGGTATTCCTTGGATAGGAATACCTAGGATAAGATAAAGTAATCCTTCTCACCCCCCCTAAATGATTTAGATGCACTATTGTAAAGTGGCTGTTCCAGTATAGCTTCCGTCCCTCTCCTCGGCCATTTCACATCGGTTACACCGACATCTTAAAAGAATACCCCCAGAAGCAGGCCGATGCAAATTTAAATAAATGTATACAAAATTATCAGATTATGTAATTTTAAATATTACTATTATACATTTTATACATACAAATTATACCCATCCACAAACAAACATTTAGACTTGGAAGAAATACCATAAACCTGGTGACTGTGTCAGTGTGCATGCGCCTAGCCCGCAACAGGAGTCGCTACAGCACGGGAGACTGCTGGGGGAATAAGGATAAGGACATCCCAGCCGGCCAAACCCTCCGCCGAACTCGGACGACGCTGGACCATTTGTGCATCGCCTCATGGGTCTCCCGGTCACGGCTACTCTTGCGATAAATGCCAGGGGATTTATTTATCAGACCATAGAAAGTCGTAGCCTTGATTAAATAATATCACATTGAGAACTTAAAGTGAGTTGTCCCTATAACTACTACTACCCCAAGGTAATGTGGTCTTCATAGACCCATGGGATGAGTGCTCAACTTTGGCCCAAACACCACCTGTCCTTCCCCCAGCAGTCTCCCTTCTCCCTTCCAAGTACTGAGCAGCAGACCCAACCTTTAGTGTTACCTTTAGTGGTATAACACTTTGGAAGACCACTACTTATTTTTAACATAGATTAATAATCTAGAATAGATCAACACGATATAGTATTTTTCATATCCCATAGAGAGACAAAACTGTATAGCATAATTCCATTTTCATACATGTATGAACTCAGTTCAAATCAAATCAAATTTATTTATATAGCCCTTCGTACATCAGCTGATATCTCAAAGTGCTGTACAGAAACCCAGCCTAAAACCCCAAACAGCAAGCAATGCAGGTGTAGAAGCACAGTGGTTAGGAAAAACTCCCTAGAAAGGCCAAATCCTAGGAATAAACCTAGAGAGGAACCAGGCTATGTGGGGTGGCCAGTCCTCTTCTGGCTGTGCCGGGTAGAGATTATAACAGAACATAGCCAAGATGTTCAAATGTTTATAAATGACCAGCATGGTCGAATAATAATAAGGCAGAACGGTTGAAACTGGAGCAGCAGCACGGCCAGGTGGACTGGGGACAGCAAGGAGTCATCCTGTCAGGTAGTCCTGGTTCATGGACCTAGGGCTCAGGTCCTCCGAGAGAGAGAATTAGAGAATTAGAGAACGCACACTTAGATTCACACAGGACACCGAATTGGACAGGAGAAGTACCCCAGATATAACAAACTGACCCCAGCCCCCCGACACATAAACTACTGCAGCATAAATACTGGAGGCTGAGACAGGAGGGGTCAGGAGACACTGTGGCCCCATCCGAGGACACCCCCGGACAGGGCCAAACAGGAAGGATATAACCCCACCCACTTTGCCAAAGCACAGCCCCCACACCACTAGAGGGATATCTTCAACCACCAACTTACCATCCTGAGACAAAGCTGAGTATAGCCCGCAAAGATCTCCGCCATGGCACAACCCAAGGGGGGGCGCCAACCCAGACAGGATTACCACATCAGTGAATCAACCCACTCAGGTGACGCACCCCTTCCAGGGACGGCATGAGAGAGCCCCAGTAAGCCAGTGACTCAGCCCCTGTAATAGGGTTAGAGGCAGAGAATCCCAGTGTAAAGAGGGGAACCGGCCAGGCAGAGACAGCAAGGGTGGTTCGTTGCTCCAGAGCCTTTCTGTTCATCTTCCCACTCCTGGGCCAGACTACACTCAATCATATGACCCACTGAAGAGATGAGTCTTCAGTAAAGACTTAAAGGTTGAGACCGAGTTTGCGTCTCTGACATGGGTAGGCAGACCATTCCATAAAAATGGAGCACTATAGGAGAAGGCCCTGTCTCCAGCTGTTTGCTTAGAAATTCTAGGGACAATTAGGAGGCCTGCGTCTTGTGACCGTAGCGTACGTATAGGTATGTACGGCAGGACCAAATCAGAGAGATAGGTAGGAGCAAGCCCATGTAATGCTTTGTAGGTTAGCAGTAAAACCTTGAAATCAGCCCTTGCTTTGACAGGAAGCCAGTGTAGGGAGGCTAGCACTGGAGTAATATGATGAAATTTTTTGGTTCTAGTCAGGATTCTAGCAGCCGTATTTAGCACTAACTGAAGTTTATTTAGTGCTTTATCGGGGTAGCCGGAAAGTAGAGCATTGCAGTAGTCTAACCTAGTAGTGACAAAAGCATGGATTAATTTTTTTTCTGCATCATTTTTGGACAGAAAGTTTCTGATTTTTGCAATGTTACGTAGATGGAAAAAAGCTGTCCTTGTAATGGTCTTGATATGTTCTTCAAAAGAGAGATCAAGGTCCAGAGTAACGCCGAGGTCCTTCACAGTTTTATTTGAGACGACTGTACAACCATTAAGATTAATTGTCAGATTCAACAGAAGATCTTTTTGTTTCTTGGGACCTAGAACAAGCATCTTTGTTTTGTCCGAGTTTAAAAGTAGAAACAGTTGACATCCATTGGACAGCACTAGTGCTGAATCAACTTGGACAGAAACCGACACCAGAGTAGAGTAACGTTTAGAGTTTTTTTTAAACAATAAAATGTATTACAGGTGTATACGTGTTTTTCGGATGAATTTGGAGTCCATACACAAGCAAAATGGCCTTTCAAAATCTGAAACCAGCATAATAGATTAAACATTTTTACTTTTCAGGATAATTTACTCTTGTTTGAATATAATGTGTTGAAGATGATTCCTTCAAATTACTTCTAATACGGTCTCTCTTTAGACACAGCAGGTGCAAACAATTAGCTGAAGCATCTACAATAAAAAAATGTTGAAGATGCAAATCGCAAAATGAAAGTATTTTGTTTTTCTTCTCGAGTTTGAAAATCAAATTACACTTGGCATGTTTTACAGCTTGCAATAAAAGACATGTCTTGTGCATTACAGATTTCATTAAGGCTTGTCAGAGAATGTTATCCTTCTCACTGCATTTTCTTGAAAGGACGTTCCCTCATGACAAAACTTTAATCCGCATCGTATTTTATGGGCTGCACATCCTTATTCAAGATTGTGAACAGCCCTTTTCTGCATTTAGTTGTTTTTTCAGATTAGTTTGTTAACAAATGTTAAAGCTATAAGCTGATCCTTTGCATGTTTGAGTGGATTTCAAGTCAAATTAAATTAGTCACATGCGCCGAATACAACAGGTGTAGTAGACATTACAGTGAAATGATTACTTATGAGCCCCTAACCAATACGATACGAATAAGAGATAAAAGTAACAAGTAATTAAAGGGCGGCAGTAAAAAATTAAATAATATATACAGGGGGGTGCCAGTACAGAGTCAATGTGCGGGGGCACCGGTTAGTTGAGGTAGTATGTACATGTTGGTAGAGTTAATTAATGTGACTAGGCATAGATGACAACAGAGAGTAGAAGTGATGTGGAGGGGGGGGGGTGGCAATGTAAATAGTCTATGTAGCCATTTGACTAGATGTTCAGGAGTCTTATGGCTTGGGGGTATAAGCCGTTTAGAAGCCTCTTGGACCTAGACTTGGCACTCCGGTACCACTTGCTGTGTGGTAGCAGAGAGAACAGTCTATGACTAGGGTTACTGGAGTATTTGACAATTTACAGGGCCTTCCTCTGACACCACCTGGTACAGAGGTCCTTTGTGGCAGGAAGCTTGGCCCAAGTAATGTACTGGGCAGTTCGCACTACCCTCTGTAGTGCCACCTTGCGTTCGGAGGCTGAGCAGTTGCCATACCAGACAATGATGCAACCAATCAGGATGCTCTCGATGGTGCAGCTGTAAAATCTTTTGAGGGTCTGAGGACCATTGCGAAATCTTTTCAGTCTCCTGAGGGGGAATAGGTTTTGTCGTGCCCGCTTCACGACTGTCACGACTGTCATGGTGTGCAAACGGACCATGTTAGTTTGTTGGTGATGTGGACACCAAGAAACTTGACGCTCTCAACCTCCTCCACTACAGCCCCGTCGATGAGAATTGGGGTGTGCTTGGTCCTCTTTTTCCTGTAGTCCACAATCATCTCCTTTGTCTTAATCACATTGAGGGAGAGGTTGTTACCCTGGCACCACATGGCCAGGTCTCTGACCTCCTACCTTGAGGCTGTCTCAGTGTTGTTAGTGATCAGTCCTACCACTGTTGTGTCATAGGCAAATTGAATGGTGGTGTTGGGAGTCGTACCTGGCCGTGCAGTCATGAGTGAACAGGGAATACAGGGAGGGGAGGCTGAGCACGCACCCCTGAGGCGCCCCTGTGTTGAGTGTCAGCGTGGCGGATGTGTTGTTACCTACCCTTACCACCTGGGGGTGTCCCGTTAGGAAGTCCAGGATCCAGTTGCAGAGGGAGGTGTTTAGTCCCATGGTCCTTAGCTTATTGATGAGCTTTGAGGTCACTATGGTGTTGAACGCTGAGCTGTAGTCAATGAATAACATTCTCACATAGGTGTTCCTTTTGTCCAGGAGGGAAAGGGCAGTGTGGAGTGCAATAGAGACTGCATCATCTGTGGATCTTTTGGGGCGGTATGCAAATTGGAGTGGGTCTAGGGTTTCTGGGATGATGGTGTTGATGTGAGCCATGACCAGCCGTTCAAAGCACTTCAATGGCTACAGACGTGAGTGCTACAGATCGGTAGTCATTTAGGCAGGTTACCTTAGTGTTCTTGGTCACAGGCATTATGGTGGTCTGCTTATTAAAACATGTTGGTATTACAGACTCGGACAGGGAGAGGTTGAAAATGTCAGTGAAGACACTTGCTAGTTGGTCAGCACATGCTCGCAGAACACGTCCTGGTAATCCGTCTTGCCCTGCGGCCTTGTGATCACTCTTTCTTCCGGTACAGCTAGTGCTCTCATGCATGTTTCAGCGTTATTTGCCTCGAAGCAAGCATATAAGTAGTTTAGCTCATGCGGTAGGCTCGTGTCACTGGGCAGCTCTTGGCTGTGCTTCCCTTTGTAGTCTGTAATGCTTTACAGACCCTGCCACATCCAACAAGTTTCAGAGCCAGTGTAGTACGACTCAATCTTAGTCCTGTATTGATGCTTTGCCTGTTTGATGGTTCGTCGGAGGGCATGGCGGGATTTCTTATAAGCTTCTGGTTTAGAGTCACGCTCCTTGAAAGTGGCAGCTCTAGCCTTTAGCTCAGTGCGGGTGCTGCCTGTAATCCATGGTTTCTGGTTGGGGTATGTACGGTCACTGTGGGGACGACATCATTGATGCACTTATTGATGAAGCCAATGACAGATGTGGTGTACTCCTCAATACCATTGGAGGAATCCCAGAACATATTCCAGTCTGTGCTAGCAAAACAGTCCTGTAGCTTAGAATCTATTTCATCTGATCACGTTTTTTATTGATCTAGTCACTGGTGCTTCCTGCTTTAGTTTTTGCTTGTAAGCAGGAATCAGGATATAATTATGGTTAGATTTGCCAAATGGAGAGGTGTGTATGCATCTCTGTGTGTGGAGTATAGCTAGTCCAGAGTTATTTTTCCTCTGGTTGCCGCTGTTCTATCCTGCCGGTACATCGTATAACCTGTTCAATTTATATATCATTTTACATTTTGTTGAGAATTTCTTGACATTTGGCATTACAAAGGTTTTAGGAAGAAACTGATTAGAGCTCGTTTCCCACATCAGGAAAGTTTGTTTACAGCATAATAATAATAGCATTCCTGAAACTTCAAACCTGACCATTTAGCATTGCAGTGTTGTTATGTTGTGTCAATGTGATAAAAGATACAGTTGGGGTCTTGGGGCTTGACTTGGGGGTAAAATATGCAGCCTATGCCCTTGAACCGTCACCACAAGAGGAGTACCATTAGCGGAGACACAGCACCCTGTACTTGTGTGTGCCTCTAGGCCTAATTGAGCACCATGCAGCCAAGCCCACTCTCCGCTTGATTAGCACAGTGGGAGAGGGGAAGCCAGAGTAATAGAGCTGTTCCCGCAAATCACCATCGCTCCAAACTGACTCACTACTATCTAGACACCGGACAAAAGAGACACTCCCAATCACTTGGTATAAACCAACCGTCTGAGAGCTATGATTTGGCTCACGAGGTGGCCTCAAGACATCCATTCTAGGGGTTTGTTTTCACTTCCCTTTGATATAGCTTTTGGTATTTTTAGAGAAGCCATCTGGATTGCACTAGATGACGACAAACTGTGCGAAAAAGTCTCCACAGACACTACATCTCTGCAGATGCTACATGGTCACAACTAATTCCTCCGTGTGGTTCTGTTTGGCCTGCGGGACTTCCCTTAGTGTTTCCATTGTCTGAGCTTGTTACGCACGCCTCTTGGAGGAGGGAACGCAACACCCTGCTACACCCAACTCCCTGTGGAGTGAAAGAGGTATGGGACTGCAGGTGCGGGTAAGGATGACAGAGGCAGAGAATGTTACCATTAACAGGGAATGTATACCTTCACACGGTAATTTGGGGAAAAGGGGCTGGACGAAACCAAAGAAAAGAAAGTTAAAGTTAAAGAGCCCCTCTCTTACCTTACCTACCTACCCACAACTTACCTAGCACCACCTGGTGCACTAACCAAAATACAGGGGGTGGTCCGCCCAGGTCTTACCTAGTGTGCATAGACAGTGAATACTACGGTTTATGTATGCCCGCAGGCCTCTTGCCTAAGCACTCCAAAAGGTGTCTTCCCCTTCCCCCTGGGAACAAAAGCAGTATAATACTAACGTAACGTGAACAATTTGAATAATCAAAACACAGTCCTTGTGACAAAAACATACCTCACATACCTCCGCAGGACCGGCTACAAAACACTTCACAAAACCCACAGCAACACAGGAACTGGGGAACGTAACAGAACTCCCTGTGAATTTTGTATTGTATTTTCATATAAAGTAAGTCCTTGTGCACCTAGGCACATCCCCATATTTCAGCTTACGTGCTAAGGTGCTACACTAGTGCACATCCACTGTGAATATGCATAACAGTGGCTGTCTGTGCCATTTATGATAAGGAAGCACGATAAAAAAAATTATGAGCATGGCCTTTTTTCTATTACAGCATATTGGATGACTGTCATTCATATTCCACTCAACCAGCCCAATGTAACATCGAAAGGTTTGTGCTTCTACATGACACTCACATTTTCCCTGTACCCATCATGAGGTTGCTACAACCTAGCCTTTGAATTAAAGTTTACAACGTGCACAGGTGGAGATCATTTTTTGTAATCAAGGTGACAGACATTGACACATTCAATACTGCCTTTGCAAACTCTTGCCTGCATTTAGCTGATCAAGGGTGTGATCATTAGTCCAACAGTTGCAAATGTGAGTTTATATTGGATAACTCAGGTACGTTTATCCCCGTTTTATTCTGTTTGCTTCCGTTTAAGAAAGGTTTTAAAACATACATTGGCAGAATGAACACACCCCTGATCACACACAAACACAGTTCACTTGCATACCAGACACATACAAACGGCTCGTTATATATATCATTCCTTCTCTCATCTATGTACACGCTGTCCTCTTCTCACTTTTTCCCTTAGCTTATGGACATCAGTACAAAACACATCAGCTGTCTGTGACCAGGCAAAAAAAAAACGTTCCAAGCCAAACCTTCATATCAAGACCAGCTACTGGAGCTAACACCATTGCAATCATGCAGTACAGTGTAGCAACAATCAGTTTAGCAGTTATACCAGGCCCCGGTGACAATAAATGTATAATACCAAAAGCTTACATTGACTTGGAAGAGTTCCCGTGTTGGACAGCCATAGCCAGTTTGCTAACAGAGCAGCCCTTTGTCTTGAGCTGGTTGATTGAGTAGCTAGCTGGTTGATTGACTGGCTAGCTGCATTTGACACTAGCTAAGTGAGTGAAAGTGAAAAATATACAGTAGTGGTCAAAGTTTGGACACACCTACTCATTCCAAGATTTTTCTTAATTTTTACTATATAATAACAGTTAAGACATCAAAACAATGAAATAACCAAAAAAGTGTTAAACAAATCCAAATATATATTAAAATGTGAGATTCTTCAAAGTAGTCACCCTTTGCCTTGATGACAGCTTTGCACACTTTTGGCATTCTCTCAACAAGATTCATAGAGGTAGTCACCTGGAATGCATTTCAATTAACAGGTGTGCCTTGTCAAAAGATTAATTGTGGAATTTCTTTCCTTTTAAATGCATTTGAGCCAGTCAGTTGTGTTGTGACAAAGTAGGGGTGGTATTCAGAAGATATCCCTATTTGGAAAAAAGACCAAGTTCATATTGTGGCAAAAACAGCTCAAATAACCAAAGGGAAAGACATGAAGGCCAGTTAAAATCCGGAACATTTCAAGAACTTTGAAAGTTTCTTCAATTGCAGTCGCAAAAAACATCAAGCGCTATGATGAAACTGGCTCTCACGAGGAAAGGAAGACCCAGAGTTACCTCTGCTGCAGAGGATAAGTTCATTAGAGGTATAAGTTCATTAGAGTTAACTGCACCTCAGATTGCAGACCAAATAAATTCTTCACAGAGTTCAAGTAACAGACACATCAAGATATATTTTTCAGAGGAGACTGTGTGAATCAGGACTGCTGCAAAGAAACCACTACTAAAATGACACCAATAAGAAGAAAAGACTTGCTTGGGCAAGAACCACGAGCAATGGACATTCCACCAGTGGAATTCTGTCCTTTGGTCTGATGAGTCCAAATGTGAGATTTGTGGTTCCAACCGCCATGTCTTGGTGAGACGCAGAGTAGATGAGCGTATGATCTCCGCGTGTATTGTTTCCACAGTGAAGCATGGAGGAGGAGTGGGGTTGCTCTGCTGGTGACACTGTCAGTGATCTATTTAGAATTCAAGGCACACTTAACCAGCATGGCTACCACAGCATTCTGCAGCGATAATAAAAATAAAGAAAAACCCTTGAATGAGTAGGTGTGTCCAAACTTTTCACTGGTACTGTATATACTACAAAATATAGCTCGCTCTCAATCTCTCTCTCTCTCGCTTCTCCTTCATTTTGGAAGAACTGTTCAGCTGTGCTTTGCAGTGTAGCTTATCCTTTCAGTAATACTTTGAACGGATATCTAAAACGCAACATGTAAAGTGTTGGTCCCATGTTCGTGAGCAGAAAAAATGATCCCAGAAATGTTCCATACAACAAAAATATTATTTAGCTCAAATGTTGTGCACAAATGTGTTTACATCCCTGTTAGTGAGATTTTCTTTTTGCCAAGATAATCCATCCACCTGAAAGGTGAGGCATATCAAGATGCTGATTAAACAGCATGCTCATTACACAGGTGCACCTTGTCCTGGGGAAAATAAAAGGTCACTCTAAAATCTGCAGTTTTGTCACATAAAACACAATGCCACAGATGTCTCAAGTTTTGAGGGAGCGTGCAATTGGCATGCTGACTGCAGGAATATACACCAGAGCTGTTGCCAGAGAATTTAATGTTCATTTCTCTACCATAAGTCACCTCCAATGTCATTTTAGAGAATCTGGCAGTACGTCCAAACGGCATCACAACCGCAGACTACCTGTAACCATGACAGCCCAGGACCTCCACATCGGGCTTCTTCACCTGCAAGATCGAGACCAGCCACCTTGACAACTGATGAATCTGTGGGTTTGCACAGCCGAAGAATTTCTGCACAAACTCAGAAACAGTCTCAGGGAAGCTAATCTGCATGCTCGTCATCCTCACCAGGGTCTTGTCTTGACTGCAGTTCGGCGTCGTAATGCTCATCTTCGATGGCCACATGCACTCTGGTGAAGTGTGCCCTTCACTGATTATTCGCTGTTTCAACTGTACCAGGCAGATTGCAGAAAGCATGTATGGCATCGTGTGGGCGAGCATTTAGCTGATGTCAACGCTGTGAACAGTGTCATGTCTATGGCATCATTAAACTGAAGACTGTTAGTTTATCAAATCAATTCTCTGTAATTATTATGTGATTATTCTAATCATGTAAATGTAATTAACTAGGAAGTCGGGGCACCAAGGAAGAGATTACAAATGCCTTATACAACTTTTCAGATATTTTAATATCTGATGAATTAGTCTTCTAATTAATTAATTATTCTTTTCCTCGGGTTAGTCTCATTCCAAACGTCGTAAATTGTTGGTTATCTGCACGAACCCAGTCTTCACTATGAATCATCCATACAGCAATTGTCTCAATCATTTATTTATTAGCTAACTAAATAATCACAGAAATGCACACACAAAGTAGGTATGGTTACAAGGAAATGATAGGGGATTTGCCCTAGTGGGTTAAACCGGAATGGCGGCTTGGTAGACAAAAAGGGAAGTGGGTGTAGACTGAGAAAGGCGGGAATTATGCAAATGAATCACTACACACTTGATAATTCTAACAATTGAAATGCTAATCATTTGCACATGAATGCTCAGTCATTCGGGAATAATTGCAATCAATATATATATTTACGCTCAGTGTGTTGTCGTGATCTCTGTTGGAAAGGTTGTTTCTGTTGGAGAGTTTGTCCACCCTCTCCCTCTCTGCCATGGTTAGAATGGATAGTTCAGGGTAACATTCAGCAATGTTGTTATAGAATAGATGTTTCATCGGTTCTCGGTCCACGCATTCACGGGTACATAATTTCTAGCTGCAGACTAGTAATTAGTATCGAAGAGTAGCTCTTATTCTGTCGGATTGATAGTCTAAGAGTTTAACCACGTGGTATGGTTAAAAGATCTACTCAAACCGTAACTCCCTCTGTGATGAGGTACTGGTCTGCAGGGAATTCCTCCCGGTGGGGGTTATATTCGTAACAAAGTAGAAAGGGGCTGTCCCATGACGCCAGATCAATGTCTGTACTCATGGGGCGGGCAAATGACAAAGGGAATTGGAGTTTCCTTCATTAAACAGTTTAAATCACATTACATAATTTCACAAATAGTTTCATCTTCACTATCATTTGCAAATAAATCCTACAATGTAATTTTCTGGATTTTTTCTCTCATTTTGTCTGTCATAGTTGAAGTGTACCTATGATGAAAATTACAGGCCTTTCTCATATTTTTAAGTTGGAGAACTTGCACAATTGGTGGCTGACTAAATACTTTTTTCCCCACTGTATCGGTATTTACAGTAATGTGAAATCCATAGACTAGGGCCTAATGCATTTTTTTCAATTCACTGATTTCCTTATATGAGCTGTAACTCAGTCATATCTTTGAAATTGTTGCATGTTGCTTTTATATTTGGTTCAGTGTAGATTCATTCTCTGATCCTTTGATTGGGTGGAAAACTGCCATGTCCACCCAATTAAAGGATCAGAGAATTAATCTAGTACTGAAAGCATAAGCTCCAGCTAGCTAGCACTGCAGTGCACAACATGTAGTGAATAGTTGACTTAAAGAAAGACAATAGTTGAACAAATTAATTTCTTAGAAAATTAAGGAGAAGCGAGAGAGATATAGATAGATATATTTGGTTGTATTTTTTTCTCACTTTCACATTCATTTACTTAGCTAGCTCAAACAGAGAGGGATGTAATGTGAGCTAGATGGCTATGGCTATCCAACACTGGAAATCTTCCAAGTAAAGGTAAGTTTTAATTGATTTATTGCCACCAGGGCCCGCCGTTGTAACTGCTAAATTACCTACTGTACACTGTACTGCATGATAGTAGCCTGTTTACTTACGTGTTAGTTGTAGTATCTATGTTGACTAAGACGTTAGCTAATATGGTGACAATGATGTAGGCTGTGTGTAGCGGTTATTACATAAAGGTTTGGCTTTGAAAGTTAGATTTATTTTTTCTTTACTATTTCTTTTTTTACAATTTGTTTTACCCCTTTTTCTCCCCAATTTCATGATATCCAATTGGTAGTTCCAGTCTTGTCCCATCGCTGCAACTCCCGTACGAACTGTCAAACTGCACTGCTTCTTGACACACTGCTCACTTAACCCGGAAGCCAGCCACACCAATGTGTTGGAGGCAACACCGTACAACTCGCGACCGTGTCAGTGTGCATGCGCCCAGCCGGCCACAGGAGTCACTAGAGCGCGATGGGATAAGGACATCCTGGCCGACCAAACCCTCCACTAACCTGGACGGCGCTGGGGTAATTATGCGCTGTCTCATGGGTCTCCCGGTCGGTTGTGACACAGCCCGGGATCGAACCCGGGTCTGTAGTGACGTCTCGCCTTAGACCGCTGCACCACTCAGGAGGCTGGAAAGCTTATTTTGCCTGTCCACAGACAGCTGTTGTGTTGTGCACTGAAGTCCACAATTGAAGGGAAGGAGAAGGAATTATAAAACTAGCAGAGTGATCATGCTGTTTGTATGTGGCTGCTATGAAAGTGAACTGTGTTAGGGGGTGATCAGGGGTTTATTCCGCAGATTCTGTTGAAAAACATTTCTTAAACTGTAGCAAATGGAACGAACAAAATGGGGATAAAGTTACCTGAATTTGTCAATTATAAACTAGTTTGCAAATGTTGAACTAATGATAACACCCTAGATCAGCTAGATGCAGGCAAGTGTATGCAAGGCGGTATTGAGTGTGTCACTGACTGTCACCTTGATTACTGTCACCTTAAATTTGTATCTTGACCTGTGCACTTACGTTGTAAACTTTCATGCATAGGCTAGGTTGTAGCAACCTCATGATGGGTATAGAGAACATTTGGGTATTATGTAGTAGCCTAAACATATTGATCTTACATTGAGCTGGGTGAATGGAATATGAATTACAGTCACCCAATATGCTGTAATAGAAATAAGGTACTAGAAATAAGGTAATTCTCATAAAAATACCAAAATTGTCTAACCCATAATGATTCAAATCCTATCAGAAAAGGTCACAGGTCACTTCTTCCCTCAATCTGAGACATGTGTTCTCACAACCTGGGGTTATGTCATTTATTTGTTGTTGTCTTGCAATACTATATGCTCATTTAGATCATATAACAAGGTTATCGGTAATAGGTATTGTTGTTTTAGCATTACAATGGCAGAATCACATGTAATTACTGTGGAATGATCACCCTTAGCACGACAAGATGTGTCAAGAGCAGGGAATCAGCTGGATGTATGTATTTTATATGATCAAAGCAATCTATTTCTTCTCATATCAGAATCGGGAGCTGATTGATCCATCTATTTTTGTTAGGAATTAATGTTATGTCAAATGTTTACCACAGATTACCATTTGCTTGCTTATGACGTTTATGACAAATGGTCTCTACAAAAGTCTACAATGAACTCTACAAAAGAGACCGTATTAGATCTCAATTCTATCCAACAAAGCTTCCATAAAGGTCTGTCTGTTGTGCCAATGTTAAATCCCCACTGCAAATAATTCCAGGAAGCAGCTTCCCCCAGAAGACTAGGAGGAATTAAGGCAATGTCGAGTGAGGGCTGCTGTCACCCTGATTGCCAAGCCTACTCATGAAATCCAGAGCGCCTTGTGTTATCACATACATATTTAACCCATTACATACACTTCAGTTACAGACAGGTCTTACATATGTCTGCTCACCAATAGATAACATACTGTAAATACAGTAGTATTACAATGGGTTCCATTTTGGGAAAACAAAAAAAACATTTTTCTTTAATTGAAGAACTATCAAAGTGTACAAGACAGTTAGAACAAAGGGAGATGACATTAGAACATTCGGGACATGTAATGAATGTGTGATAATGTCGTAATCTTTAACGTTGTCACGACTTCCGCCGAAGTTGGCTCTCCTGCCCATTCGGGCGGTGCTCGGCGGTCGTCGTCACCGTCCTATTAGCCACTACCGATCCCTTTTTCGTGTATCTGTTGGTTTTGTCTAATTGGTTTCACCTGTGTGTTGTTTAGTTAATTAGTGTCTGTATTTAATGTAGGTTGTCCCGCCCTTGTTTTGTGCGGGATTGTTTATTTTGTCATTTCGTTTTGTCTGTCGGTGTTTGTTGATTGTTATTCTCCGGTTAGTCTTTATCCTGTGTTGAATATATTCACCCTGTCTGTATTTGGGTTGACCGTTGTTTGTTTTTGTTCACTGGAGAATAAACTTTATATCGCTATCTGCTCTCTGCGCCTGATTCCACCCACCTTGATTAGACGTGACAAACGTCTTAAAACCGTTGCGGTTTTGTTGTCTTCACCACAAACCACTCGTCATAGCAGCAAGGCATCCGAGCAGTATGGCGAGTTCATTCAGCGACACAACGTGTTGACAATCCAACTCCATTCCCTGTTTGGTTTCACATCCTGCCGATTTACATTGGCAGACCTTTGTTTTGAGTATGAATTTGTTGGATATGTGAATCAATTTGTCACATTGAAAGCTCTTTCTGAAAAACTGTCTCTTGATTATTTTTGAGTGGTATGCAAGAAAAGGTCTACCTTAAATACAATTGCTTAGTATTGCCTAGTCACATATTATGTTGTTTAAATGTCAAACTCCAGGAATCATTTAAGAGCTCCTTGACTCCCTGATACTGTCACTCACTCCTCCTCGCTTGATCCTCCTGCCCTCCAGTCAGTGTGGGACCAAAATGCCAACTAACAAGTATCAATCTGCGAGACAGGCAGAAGAGATCAGTGGTGAGAAGTAGAGGAAGTTGGACTTCAGTACACAGGTGCATCCATCTGATGACAAGGCCGTGGCCCAAATTACTCAGCGGTGTTCCTGAGGTGCACTGTCGACAAATCTGCCTGATAATCTGCAAACAAGAGTGGCCCATTCGAACATAAAAACAGTGTTGCAGATTACAGGATATTCACTTCCATTGGGTTAGCTATTTATTTCCCCCTTAAGTGACAGTGCAGTGGTCAAAGTACCATATGAGAGCGCAATGTAATTGACTCCAACCTACACTGCAGTCTTTACAAAGTAGCATGCTGTTACTGTTGCTACCTAAGCAGATGTTTACTTTTTAGTCATTTACAGTAGCAGACACTATAATCCAGAACAACTAGGGTAAAGTGCCTTGCTCCAGGGCACATTGGCAGATTTTTCACCTGAATCATTCAAACTAGAAACTTCTCATTTACTGTCACAAAGCTCTTAACCGCTAGGCTACCTGCCACCCGGTCTTGTAACCCAGCACACTATGAACTGCTGTACCAAAACACCCCACAAATTTGATGCTCCCTCTGTACATTTGTTTTTTGTATTTTCCCTCCACTTTCTGTTAACACACTTATTTCTCAACACATTGCTATGGTGGGTTTGACATAATCTGTCCCTGAGGATTTTTCTCCCCAAATCTCCTCAACCTCAATATCCTCCTAGGATCATTAAGAGGAAGGAAACTAGAGGGAAACTGAAAACAATCAGGAAGGCTGTGTTTATCTGAGCGTATCAATGCGATGATGATGAAGAATGACGGCTTGATGGCTATAATTCACTGGGGAGACGTTGGTGTGGAAATTTGGTCATTTCTTTTGGCAGGTTGCATCTGTCATCGTGTAACGACTGATTTAAGGACCCGTCAGTCATTGATTATGTCTCTGATGGGAGTCAATGGCGATAACACAGGTTTGGAAATTGAATTCATCTTCTGAGGAGAGACAGTAAGGGATGTGTGGGAGAAGGTCTAATGGAAGAATTCAATCTGTGTTCGTTTTTTCATCAGTCTTTTTACGCTTCGGGTGTTTATATTGTCTAAAAGGTTAAGTGTATAACTGTCACGCCCTGGTCTATATTTATTATGTTATCTTCATTTATTTGGTCAGGCCAGGGTGTGACATGGGTTTATTTGTATTGTGTTTCGTCTTGGGGTTGTGTGGGGTGTATAGATTAGTCTATGGCTGCCTGAGGCGGTTCTCAATCAGAGTCAGGTGATTATCGTTGTCTCTGATTGGGAACCATATTTAGGTAGCCTGGGTTTCACTGTGTGTTTGTGGGTGATTGTTCCTGTCTCTGTGTTTGTTGCACCAGTCAGGGCTGTTTCGGTTTTCGACATTTGTTGTTTTGTATTGTTCGTGTTTTCTTCATCATTAAAGATGTATCTAACGAACCACGCTGCATTTTGGTCCGATCCTTGTTCCACCTCTTCATCAGAGGAGGAGTTGGAAGAAACCCGTTACAATAACATTGTTTGCTATGAAAGCAAATGTTAAAACTTAAGCTGCTACTTAATATGGTAGTGTTATTTTACTTAGATTGTGTACGCTTTTACTGTACATTTCCGATTATTGTCGTATTTCATATCGAAGAAATTAGAGAGCCTTCGGAGTGCCGTAAATCTTCGGCTCAGTGTATAGAAATCCACATGGCATGGCTTTTTCCAGTAGTTAGTAGTAGGAAATAAGACGTTTCACCGGTACCTCGCCTTTATAGCCCGACAGACTTCAAAAGGGACACACTTTAATTTCTAAGAAAATTGTGTGTGATGTGCAGTATTATTCCTTTCTCCAACAAAGAATAAAGAGAACGGCAATCATTCTGCCACTTATCACACTCCTCCTCGTGCGCGGACCGGCCTTCTTCTGCTGAATGATGGGATTCTGAACATCTCTGTGACATTTACTGACAAGCAAAAAAAAACTGCATGATCATGCTATGCGAGTCAGAACGGCAGAGCCACAATTCACTTTATGTACACAAGTGGTTTGCTCCACTTTGTTTGTGAATGCACAGTACTATTACCTAGCTATAATATTGTATTACCAGTTCAAAACACTTGGCAGCTAGTACCCACTGGGCACCAACTGGTGGAATCAATGTTGTTTCATTGTCATTTAACATTGTGCTGTGGAAAATATATTGGATTCGAAAAAAAATTTGAGGGTGAATTTCCATAGACAAACCTTCTATAAAAATGAATTTGTACCTTTTGAAATGTCAGATTTTTATCGTTATAGCCACTATCAAAAAAAAACAATAGGCTAGGCAGCACTTCCTACTGGAGACCTGACCCATCAACAGCTATCCATTTAGTCTCCCATCCAGGGTTTTAACCAAGCCCTGCTAAGCTTTGATATTTGTCACCGACTACTGCCAATGTGCTATCGTGAGAATATGTTTTGAGACATCTCTTAATACTAAATATACTGAACAAAAATATAAAACGCAACATGCAACAATTTCAAAGATGTTACTGAGTTACGGTTCATATCAAGAAATCAGTCAATTTAAATGCATTCAATAGGCCCTAATCTATGGGTTTCACATGACTGGGAATACATACGCGAGGGAAAAAAGTATTTGATCCCCTGCTGATCTTGTACATTTGCATACTGACAAAGAAATGATCCGTCTATAATTTTAATGGTAGGTTTATTTGAATAGTGAGAGACAGAATAACAACAAAAAAATGTTATAAATTGAAATTGAATTGATTTGCATTTTAATGAGGGAAATAAGTATTTGACCCCCTCTCAATCAGAAAGATTTCTGGCTCCCAGATGTCTTTTATACAGGTAACGAGCTGAGATTAAGAGCACACTCTTAAAAAAGGGAGTGCTCCTAATCTCTACTTGTTACCTGTATGAAAGACACCTGTCCACAGAAGCAATCAATCAGATTCCAAACTCTCCACCATGGACAAGACCAAAGAGCTCTCCAAGGATGTCAGGGACACGATTGTAGACCTACACAAGGCTGGAATGGGCTACAAGACCATCGCCAAGCAGCTTGGTGAGAAGGTGACAACAGTTGCTGCGATTATTCGCAAATGGAAGAAACACAAAAGAACTGTCAATCTCCCTTGGCCTGGGGTTCCGTGCAAGATCTCACCTCATGGAGTTGCAATGATCATGAGAACGGTGAGGAATCAGCCCAGAACTACACAGGGGGATCTTGTCAATGATCTCAAGGCAGCTGGGACCATAGTTACCTTGAAAACAATTGGTAACACACTACGCCATGAAGGACTGAAATCCTGCAGCGCCCACAAGGTCCCCCTGCTCAAGAAAGCACATATACATGCCCGTCTGAAGTTTGCCAGTGGACATCTGAATGATTCAGAGGACAACTGGGTAAAAGTATTGTGGTCAGATACGGCCAAAATGGAGCTCTTTGGCATCAACTCAACTCGCCGTGTTTGGAGGAGGAGGAATGCTGCCTATGACCCCAAGAACACCAACCCCACCGTCAAACATGGAGGTGGAAACATTATGCTTTGGGGGTGTTTTTCTGCTAAGGGGACAGGACAACTTCACCGCATCAAAAGGGGCGATGGACGGGGCCCATGTACCATAAAATCTTGGGTGAGAACCTCCTTCTCTCAGCCAGGGCATTGAAAATGGGTCGTGGATGGGTATTCCAGCGCGACAATGACCCAAAACACACGGCCAAGGCAACAAAGGAGTGGTTCAAGAAGAAGCACATTAAGGTCCTGGAGTGGCATAGCCAGTCTCCAGACCTTAATCCCATAAAACATATCTGGAGGGAGCTGAAGGTTCGAGTTGCCAAACATCAGCCTCGAAACCTTAATGACTTGGAGAAGATCTGCAAAGAGGTGTGGGACAAAATCCCTCCTGAGATTTGTGCAAACCTGGTGACCAACTACAAGAAACATCTGACCTCTGTGAATGCTTATTTCCCTCATTAAGATGCAAATCAATAACATGTTTGACATGCTTTTTGGATTGTTTTGTTGTTATTCTTTCTCCCATTGTTCAAATAAACCTACCATTAAAATTAGACTGATCATTTCTTCGTCAGTGGGCAAACATACAAAATCAGCAGGGTATCAAATACTTTTTTCCCTCACTGTGTGTACATTGGTTGGTCACAGATACCTGACAACAAAAAGGTAGGGGCATGAATCAGAAAACCAGTCAGTATCTTGTGTGAGAACCATTTGCCTCGCGACACATCTCCTTCCAATAGAGTTGATCAGGCTGTTTATTGCAGCCTGTGGAATGTTGTCCCACTCCTCTTCAATGGCTGTGTGAAGTTGCTGGATATTGGTGGGAACTGGAACATGCTGTCGTACACATCAATCCAAAGCCTCCCAAAAATGCTGAATGGGTGATGTCTGGTGAGTATGGAGGCCAAAATTTTCAGCTTCCAGGAATTGTGTTCAGATCCTTGTGACATGGGGCCGTGCATTATCATGCTGAAACATGAGGTGATGGCGGCGGATGAATGGCATGACAATGGGCTTCAGGATTTCGTCACAGTATCTTAGTGCATTCAAATTGCCATAGATAAAATGCAACTGTGTTCATTGTCCATAGCTTACGCCTGCCCATACCATAACCCCACCACCACCATGGGGCACTATGTTCACAATGTTGACATCAGCAAACCGCTCGCCCACACAACACCATACACATGGTCTGCGGTTATGAGGCCAAATTCTCTAAAACAACGTTGGAGGTGGCTTACGGTAGAGAAATTAACATTAAATTATCTTTCAACAGTTCTGGTGGACATTCCTGCGGTCAGCATGCCAATTGAATGCTCCCTCAAGACTTGAGACATCTGTGGCATTGTGTTATGTGACAAAACTGCGCAGTTTAGAGTGGCCTTTAATTATCCCCAGCACAAGGTGCACGTGTGTAATGATCATTAATCAGCTTATGTGACAAAACTGCGCAGTTTAGAGTGGCCTTTAATTGTCCCCAGCACAAGGTGCACGTGTGCATTGATCATGCTGTTTAATCAACTTCTTGATATGCCATACGTATCAGGTGGATGGATTATCTTGGCAAAGGAGAAATGCTCATTAACAGGGATGTTGTCACGTGTGCTCCCCCTCCGGCCTCTAGGTCACCATGTTGCTCGTTACAGCGCACACCTGTCACCAGCGTTATGCGCATCTGCGCATAATGACACTTACCTGGAATAAATCACCTCCTTGATATATCACTCCCTTTGGTTTCTTACCCAGGCATTATTGTTTGTGTCACGTTGGTGTGCTGTTCGTGTTTCTTGTGTTCGTTTATTTATTAAACTGTATTCACTCCCTGAACTTGCTTCCCGACTCTCAGTGTACATCGTTACAGATGTACACACATTTGTGCACGTAATTTGAGAGAAGTAAAGGTAGGCTTAAAAGGCTTAAATGTAACGTCATCATATTTTATAAATCATATAGCATCAATGATACTATTTAGGCCTATACAGCATTTGCGAACACAACAGCTATTGTTTTAATTCAACCTAGGGTTCAACTAAAAATAAACTATACATATAGGCATAGGGTTTCAAGCTCTGGTTGATTTCAAATGGAACCTTCAAGTTTGTTTATATGTTGGATTCACGTCTCCATCTCAACCAAAAATGAATAGGACTAGGTCAAATCAAACCTTATTTAAAGTGCATATAAAAGTCTGATTTGATTTATCCCTATAACTTATCTTAGATTTTTGGTTGATGGAGACGAGCATCTGACATAGTTATTATTTTGTAGACTAATTGTGTTTGGTTGTCATCACAACCTAATATCAACATTTGAAGGAAATGTATCTTCTGCTTGGATAGCTCCATCTGTGCCACTGAGTAAAGCTGGCCTTAATTCCAGTTTGTCTACAAATTAATAATTCATATTCTGGATTCACATCTCCACCTCAACCAAAAGTTAAAGACTAGGATCAAATCGAACTCTAAATTAAGTTTAAATCAATTTTGATTGAATTATGTCCTATTCTTTTTGGTTGAGAGGGAGATGTGAATCCAACATATCAATTATTCATTTGTAGACCAACTGGATTTAAAGCCATCACTTTAGCAATAGAGTAGCTAAATGTCCTTGTTGACAAGATAACAAATGATATGTTGGTTTCACGTCTCTAATTCAAACAAAAAATTCAAAGAATTTCAAAGAAAAAAGTCAAAGAATAGGATTAAGCCAGTGGCTCAGATGAAATTATCCAAGCATTACATACATGTTGATATTTGGTTGGGTTGTTAACCAAACACATTTCAATATTCTTCTCTGACAGTAAATAGCCTAAAGTTAAGGCTATCTTATAAACTAACGTAAAAAAAAATCAATGTTAAAATGAACCTGTTAGAGATAGGGGGCAGTATTTCCCCTTTGGATGAATTGCGTGCCCATAGTGAACTGCATCAAAATCTGTCCTAAATTGCTAATATATGCATATTATTATTAATATTGGATAGAAAACACTCTGATGTTTCTAAAACCGTTTGAATTTTTTAAAACACATTTTGAGGTTACTGTAACTACAAATGTCTTCTTATGTTATCATAGAACGTGTTCATGTTTAAGATAGCATGCAAATGTTGCAGGTCTGTGGAGATCTTCACAATGCTACAATAATCGGCACAGAATCTCGAGCATCATTGGTCACTTGCACTATGTGCTTTTAATATAATCTCAACTGCAATCCAGGTCATTTGGTTGAGCTATTAAGTTAAGCACAGTGACACAGTGACACAACACATTTAGTTGTTGCAGAAATACACAATATCTGATATCTGTATTCATATTTGAACGTTGTTTTGCTTTAAAATGGTTGAAAGCTTAGTGATAATACATTTGAAATCAACAAACTTCTGGCTGCATTTTTTGAGGGGGTGAATAAAGGTTGAAATCTCATTGATCAACATCTCAACCAAATGTGATCCACATTTCCAAGTTGAAATGATGTGGTGTGCACAGTGGGTAGAATGTTTTAAGAATGCTACTCAGGTGTTGAACAAACACTATATCGGCTAACTCATGGTTTAATGAACTGCTCACTTGTTAGGCTCAACTGTGAATACCAGATTCATGTTGAATTCACAGGAAAGAAAGAAAATAACCCAGTTCCATTGTGATAGAACCTAGTTCCACAATAACAGGGACGACAGATGTTAAAAGCATGGAGGAGAGGCCATTTAGGCCTATACATTGCACTGCCTCAGGAAGGAAAATATATCTAACACTGTGTCCATGCATTGCATGTGTCATGGCAAAGAAAGCAGGCAACCAAAAAGCAGTCTTTCCAAAATTCCCTGGACAACTTCTGTTCCGTGAAAACTGAACGTTTTCTTTGTGACTTTCCTGTGCTGTGCGAGACATCAGAGTGAATAAATCAAAGCTTCGTCTGTGTGGCATGTTGGATCAGGGGATGGGATTAAGAGCGTTTTCACGGCTAAGGGAGATGTCTAATCTTCTGACAGCAGACTAAGAAAATCTGTCTCAGACTGACAAGGAAGCTCATGTCTCTCTTTCCAGCAAAGGAAGATAGCCGAGTAGCCGTCCACAAGAGTTCACGTTTGGATCATTTCTGAGTGGATAAATAAGTGCATCTGACTAAATATGCAGGTGCATTTGTCAATATCTAGGTACATTTGTCCTCCCCTCACAAATAGAACTGTAAGTCAGAAAATGTACTGAATTCCTGTCGTTAAAAATGTACTTCAAAATTCAATTCACTAGTTATATTTTTGATTAAGACATTTGCGACAGCAGCTACAATATGTCACACCTCTTTAGCGGTCGATGTCGGTGAGGATTCTGATTAAGTGTCTGATAGGGCTACTATGCTAACACACGTGTTGCCATTATCACAGTCGGGGAGCCAAATTGCTTTCAAAATCAGAACATCTCAATGTCATGGGTATGAACTAGTAAGAAAGCCCCTGCAGCCTACTGATAACATGGATTTATCTAAACACAAAACTAAAACTAAAATCTTAAGGGAAGGATACCTACATTGAAGAGCACTGATATTCCAACCTCCTTTCTCAATGTTTTGCCTCTCCAAAAGTCTTGACCCACTGAAAATGGAAATACATAGATATCCTGGGATTGATTTCACAGCTTTGTGGACTGAGCATTGCAGGTTTTATGGCTCGGATTAGGAAGTGGAAGTGTGATTGGCAGACATTTCTGTGCCCAAACCGTGGACTTGGAATTTGCAGAACATTCAGTAGCTTTATTTTCCAGTCCACAACTTTCTTTCTCTGCAAAAAATAAACACATCTCAATGACATTCCTTTAAGGGACATGTGAATTACTTTAGCAAAGTAAGTTTGACAAAATATCCATAAATTTTTTACTTTTAATGGATGTTTTGACATGTGGATCAAATCACATTTAATTTGTCACATCGTAAACAAAAGATGCAGACCTACAGTGAAATGCTTACTTATGGGCCCTTCCCAACAATAGAGAAATAATAGATAAGTAAAACACATAATAATAAAAGTCATAATAAAATCCACAATGAATGTGTCACACCCTGATCTGTTTCACCTGTCTTTGTGATTGTCTCCACCCCCCTCCAGGTGTCGCCCATCTACCCCATTATCCCCTGTGTATTTATTCTGTGTTTTCTGTCTGTTGCCAGTTCATCTGGTTTGTTTAAGCCTACCAGTGTTTTGTGTCTCAGTGCCTGCTTTTTCCAGTTTCTAGTTCCTCATCCTCCCAGTTTTTGACCCTTGCGTGTCCTGACTCTGTTCCTGACCACCTTGCCTGTCCACCCTGCCTGTCCCTGAACCTGCCTCTACTCAACCCCTGCCTGCCTTGACCTGTCGTTTACCTGCCCCTGATGTTACAATAAACATTGTTACGTCACACAGTCTGCACTTGGCCTTACCTTGTTACCTGATAGAGTAACGATAGCCAAGTTATGTACACGGGGTACCAGTACTGAGTCGACGTACAGTGGTTTGAGGTAGATATGTACATATAACTAGGAATGAAGTAACAGATAATGAACAGTAGCAGCAGTGTATGTGATGAGTAGAAAAGTTAGTGCAAAAATGGTCAATGCAGATAGCTATTAGGTTAACTATTTAATTGGCAGAGAGAACAGTCTATGACTTGGGTGGCTGGAGTCTTTGAAAAACTATAGGGCCTTCCTCTGACACCACCTGGTATAGAAGTCCTGGATGGCAGGGAGCTCAGCCCCAATGATGCACTGGGCTGTACACACAACCCTCTGTAGCGCCTTGCGGTTGGGTGCCAAGTAGTTGCCATACCAAGCAGTCATGTAGCCCGTCAAGATGCTCTCAATGGTGCAGCTGTAGAACTGTTTGAGTATCTGAGGGCCCATGCCAAATCTTTTCAGCCTCCTGAGGGGGAGGAGGTGTTGTCGTGCCCTCTTCACGACCATGTTGGTGTGTGTGGACCATGATAGATCCTATGTGATAGAACCTGCTCTACCCGTGCTTGGCCCTCATTTTCCTGTAGTCAACGATCAGCTCCTTTGTCTTGTTGACGTTGAGGGAGAGGTTGTTGGTCTGGCTTCCACACTGCCAGGTCTCTGATCTCCTCCTTATAGGCTGTCTCATCGTCGTTGGTGATCAGAAATATCTCATCTTTGTCGGCAAACTTAATGATGGTGTTGGAGTCATGCACGGCCACGCAGTCGTGGGTGAACAGGGAATACAGGAGGGGACCATGTGTTGAGGTTCAGCATGGTGGATGTGTTGTTGGCTACCCTCACCACCTGGGGCGGCCCGTCAGGAAGTCCATGATCCAGTTGCAGAGAGAGATGTTCAATCCCAGGGTCTTTAGTTAGTGATGAGCTTGGACGCTGAGCTGTAGTCTATGAACAGCATTCTCACCACAGGCTGTTGGTGGCACCTTAATTTGGGAGGACGGGCTCATGGTAAACGCTGGAATGGTATCAAATACATCAAACACATTCCATCCGCTTCGTTCCTGGCCATTATTATGAGCTGCCCTCCCCTCAGCAGCCTCCTGTGATTCTCACGTAGGTGTTCTTCATGTCCAGATGGGAAAGGGAAGTGTGGAGTGCAATAGAGATTGTGTTATCTGTAAATCTATTGGGGCAGTATGTGAACTGGGTCCAGGGTAGAGGTCTTACGGATCCAAAAAGTTGGACCAGTTCTGAAATGTACCTGGGGCTTTCCCACCTGGACCCAATATGCATGAATAAATAATATAGAAACCTGTTCCAATTGGACCTGAGGACAACAATACCCGTACTGTATAGACCTGTTCGGATTTAGACCCAATCCGAGTGAGGGAAGCAGCAGAAAAGTCATTTTTTTAAAGCTACTTTATTAACCGGAGCTGATAAAGCGCGAGAGGAGCGAGAGGGAGGTGCAACTCTAGCAGGCGGGTGGAGGGGTCGTACTTTGAGCGAGTGACACGGGAGGAGGGAGGGTGGTAGGGAGAGTAGAGAGATCAATCAAGCAACCAACCAAGTAGACCAATAGATGCCATAGCTAGGTTATTTATCATCAAATATGATTACGTAGTGCCTGTCTTGAATGCATAAAACTGGGAGAAGCTAGTTAGCTAGGTGGTCTAATTGAGGCTGCAGTGCATACACTTTCTCATCGTACAGTTATAAATAACGTCTCCATTCAGAATATTAAATAGCAGCCTACCTGTTGCCTCTTGGTCGTTGTATCCTTCTCCTTTAACTTTGAAATCCATTTTAATTCCATCTTCCATTGATTAGATATCTCCTAACTTTTGCCACATATGGAGATTCTATGACTGTAGCCTATTTCCGCTTTGATGACTTATGATTGGCCAACAACAACAACAAGCTACAATCAAGCTTGTTGTCTCGTGACAAGCAAAAGCAGCAGGATAAATGATCAAATGTCACTATCTCTCTCTACTGTAGCAGTCACATTCAGAGCTGTACGGGCCCTTCCAGACAAGTCAGTTAAAATTACACATACCCTTGACAATCATATTATGTCCGATTCAGACCCGTGATATTATTTAGAATTCTGGATCCAAACCCTCTCGGGTACTGGATCGATTCTTGGGTATTCAGGTACAGGTGGATCCGTGAAGACCTCTAATCCATGGTGTCTGGCATGATGGTGTTGATGTGAGCCATGACCAGCCTTTCAAAGCATTTCACTGATATGTGAATGCTATGGGGTGATAGTGATTTAGACAGCTTCTTGTTGAAACATGTAGATATTACAGACTGGGTCAGGGAGAGGTTGAAAATGTCAGTGAAGACACTTGCCAGCTGATCAGTGCATGGTCTAAGTACACGTCCTTGTAATCCCACTGGCAAGCATAGGAGGCATTTAGCTTGTCTGGTAGGCTTGCGTCACTGGGCAGCTTGCGGCTGATTTTCCCTTTGTAACCCATGATAGTTTGCAAGCCCTGACACACCTGACGAACCGTCAGGTGCCGGTGTATTAAGATTAAATCTTAGTTCTGTATTGATGTTTTGCCTTTTGATGGTTCATCAGACAGTGTAGCGGGATATCTTATAAGCGCCCAGATTAGTGTCCCGCTCCTTGAAAGCAGCAGCTCTAGCCTTAGCTCAGTGTGGATTTTGCCTATAATCCATGGCTTCTGGTTGGGATATGTACGTACGGTCACTGTGTGTCCTATAGTTTAGCATCCGCTTCATCGGACCACTTCAGTATTGAACGCGTCACTGGTAATTCCTGTTTGAGTTTTTGTTTGTAACAGGAATCAGGAGGATGGTTATGATTTAGATTTGCCAAATGTAGCACAAGAACTTTGAAAGCGTTTCAGTTTGTGGAATGAAGGTGAGCAAGAGTTTTTCCACATCTAGTTGCACACGTGACATGCTCATAGAAATGAGGTAAAACGCTTTCAGTTTTCCTGCATTACAATCACCGGGCACCAGAAGTGCCGCCTCTGGATGACCATTTCCTTGTCAATTTATGACCGTATACAGCTCGATGGCCCTATACAGCTCATTATATATTTGTTGCGGTAATAATCCAGCTAAATTAATTTCGTAAACACGGAGTAATCTGGCATCTAATTCTAAATCAAGAACAATCTAAGAGACTATCTCTTGAAATGAAATACTACCTTGTAGTTCAATCAACTTACTATCAACAAAAAGTCAAATTCAACTTTGTGTCACATAATCTTCAAGGTATCATACCAGTACTTAAACAATGGAAATTAGTCCAGTACGCTGATGCTCAAGGTTAAGATTCCAGGTGGGCCGTTTCCTTCTCACTAGCTATTGGCTCAGGTCCAGCTAAGACTATGTTGATGGAGCTATAGGTAGTGGGTGGCGTGTCCGAGAGGGCATAAGTGTTGCACTGCTCATCTGGCATTGCAGCAAACGTGTAATGTATCAATTCAGTAAACAATGAGAAGACCAGATCACTCTGCTCTTTTTGATTGGCTACACTGAAGCTACAAGCAGGGGTCCATAATTAGTTATTGTGTTCAATGATTTTGAATTGTTTTGAATTCTTACCAAAAAATATGCATTTTACCATATAATTTCCTTCTAAATACTAAATACCACCTGTACAATAAAGAATTATACCAAAATGTTGTCATTCCTTCTCTAACCTGTGCTCAATCATCAACAAATTGCTTGCTTTGGCTAAATGTGCATTACTTATTTCTTCCACTGCAACTATAGAAAGACATCCACAAGCAATTCATCAGTGGCTGTGGTTCCTCTGTGTCCTATTCAAGATAATCCAGTGCTGTGCTCTTCTATATTAATGCGATCACGTTCGAGGTGACAACGTGAATTAAGAAGCTGAGAAATTGATCGTTTGGCGAATACAAAGGCCTAGGTAGCTTGTACGGCACTTTAAACACTCCATAATAAACTTGGAATTTAGATCACGCAGCAGAATTCAATGGGGGGCTGAGGTCGTATTTGTTTCAAGAAGCGGCCACCGTGAGGTAACAAACAACCTCCCTTGACCTTAGATTTACTTCCGAAAGTGTTTCCATTCCCCTTTGAGGTCAAGGGAGGCTGTTTGTTACCTCAGGGAGTCCGCTTCTTGAAAAAAGAACTTGTGAGGAATCAATGCATTTAGTTAGTTATCAGATTCAATGGCAAATTCAACCATGGGGTATTTGATTGAGTGTGTGGACAGGTGTCTTTTATACAGGTAACGAGTTCAAACAGGTGCAGTTAATACAGTTGAGAACAGGAGGGCTTCTTAATGAAAAAACTAACAGGTCTCTGAGAGCCGGAATTCTTACTGGTTGGTAGGTGTTCAAATACTTATGTCATGCAATAAAATGCAAATTAATTACTTAAAAGTCATACAATGTGATTTTCTGGATTTTTGATTTAGATTCTGTCTCTCACAGTTAAAGTGTACCTATGATAAAAATTACAGACCTCTACATGCTTTGTAAGTATGAAAACCTGCAAAATCGGCAGTGTACCAAATACTGGTTCTTCCCACTGTACATGAATGTGCAGTTAAACCGACTATGCATATAAGATAAACAGAGAGTAGCAGCAGCATAAAAGAGGGGGTGGGGGGGCACACAATTCAAATAGTCCGGGTAACCATTTGGTTACCTTCAAACTCAGTGCCTCTTTGCTTGACATCATGGGAAAATCAAAAGAAATCAGCCAAGACCTCAGAAAAATAATTGTAGACCTCCACAAAGCTGGTTCATTGTTAGGAGCAATTTCCAAACGCCTGAAGGTACCCCCTTCATCAGTACAAACAATAGAACGCAAGTTTAAACACCATGGGACCACACAGCCGTCATACAGCTCAGGAAGGAGACGCATTCTGTCTCCTAGAGATGAACGTATTCTGGTGCGAAAAATGCAAATCAATCCCAGAAAAACAGCAAAGGCCCTTGTGAAGATGCTGGGGGAAATGGGTACAAAAGTATCTATATCCACAGTGAAACGAGTCCTATGTCGACATAACCTGAAAGGCCGCGCAGCAAGGAAGAAATTGCTGCTACAAAACCACCATAGCCAGACTACGGTTTGCAATTGCACATGGGGACAAAGATTGTACTTTTTGGAGAAATGTCCTCTGGTCTGATGAAACAAAAATGGAACTGTTTGGCCATAATGACCATCATTATGTTTGGAAGAAAAAGGGGGACCTGGCCATAATGACCATCATTATGTTTGGAAGAAAAAGGGGGAGGCTTGCAAGCCGAAGAACATCATCCCAACCATGAGACACGGGTGTGGCAGCATCATATTGTGGGGGTGGCTTGCTTGCATGAGGGATCACCTCATCATGAGGTAGAAAAATTACGTGGATATATTGAAGCAACATCTCAAGACATCAGTCAGGAAGTTAAAGCTTGGTCGCAAATGGGTCTTCCAAATGGACAATGACCCCAAGCATACTTACAAGGTTGTGGCAAAATGGCATAAGGACAACAAAGGCAAGGTATTGGAGTGGCTATCACAAAGCCCTGACATCAATCCTATAGAACATTTGTGGGCAGAACTGAAAAAGCATGTGTGAGCAAGGATGCCAATAAAATTGACTCAGTTACACCAGCTCTGTCAGAAGGAATGGGCCAAAATTCACCCAACTTATTGTGGGAAGCTTGTGGAAGGCTATCCGAAACGTTTGACCCAAATTAAACAATTTAAAGGCAATGCTACCAAATACTAATTGAGTGTATGTTAACTTCTGACCCACTGTTAATATGATGAAAGAAATAAAAGCTGAAATAAATCATTCTCTCTACTATTATTCTGACATTTCACATTCTTAAAATAAAGTGGTGATCCTAACTGACCTAAGACAGGGAATTTTTATTAGGATTAAATGTCAGGAATTGTGAAAAACTGAGTTTAAATGTATTTGGCTAAGGTGTATGTAAACTTCCCACTTCAACTGAATATATATACACACACACACTAAAGGTAAAAAGGTTTTGAACACCTACTCATTCAAGGGTTTTAATTATTTGTACTATTTTCTACATTGTAGAATAATATTGAAGACATGAAAGCTATGAAATAACACATATGGAATCATGAAGTAGCCAAAAAAGTGTTAAACAAATCGAAATATATTTGAGATTCTTAACTAGGCAAGTCAGTTAAGAACAAATTCTTATTTTCAATGACGGCCCAGGAACAGTGGGTTAACTGCCTTGTTCAGGGGCAGAACGACAGATTAGTACCTTGGAGCATTTATTTGGGCAGCAATCTGAGGTACAGTTAACTCCAATGATCTTATCCTCTGCAGCAGAGGTAACTCTGGGTCTTCCTTTCCTGTGCCGGTCCTCATGAGAGCCAGTTTCATCATAGTGCGTGATGGTTTTTGCGACTGCACTTGAAGAAACGTTCAAAGTTCTTGAAATTTTCCGCATTGACTGACCTTCATGTCTTAAAGTAATGATGGACTGTCATTTCTCGTTTCTTATTTTAGCTGTTCTTGCCATAATATGGACTTGGTCTTTTACCAAATAGGGCTATATTCTGTATACCACCCCTACCTTGTCACAACACAACTGATTGGCTCAAACACATAAGGAAAGAATTTCCACAAATTACTTTTAACAAGGCACACCTGTTAATTGAAATGCATTCCAGGTGACTACCTCAAGAAGCTGGTCGTGAGAATGCCAAGAGTGTGCAAAGCTGTCATGAAGGCAAAGGGTGGCTACTTTGAAGAATCTCAAATATGAATATATAGTTTTTGGTTACTACATGATTCCATATGTGTTAGTTCATAGTTTTGATGTCTTCACGATTATTCTACAATGTAGAAAATAGTCAAAATAAAGAAAAACCCTTGAAGGACTAGGTGTGTCCCAAAGTTTGACTGGTACTGTGTACATACACAATGAATGTACAAAACATTTTTCATTACATAGATTGACCAGGTGAATTCAGGCGAAAGCTATGATCCCTTATTGATGTCACTTGTTAAATGAAGGGGAGGAGACAGGTTAAATAAGGATTTTTAAGCCTTGAGTCAACTGAGACATGTATGTGTGTCATACACATGTCTCTGAGGCTGTTCTGAGGGCAAAAGGGGTGAAAACTCAATAGTAGGAAGGTGTTCTTAATGTTTTGTATGCTCAGTATATATGCGTTTAAATATAGTGATGTACTGGAAGATGGTGCTTTTAACATTCAAAGCATTCTGAGTATTAGTGTTTTATTCGTCTCTGTAATAAACTATATTTTGTACATAATTCAGAATTTACATAAAATCTGTCAATACAAAGCGTGGTGATGCCCTGATTCCCTCACTCTCTTATCGTTGAATATGTTGGTGCTCCTCTGTGCTGATTGCACCCCTGATTATGTGTGAAGTGTCTGAGTTATTTTTGTTGATTTGAAGACCATTTTGGTGATCTTTAGGGCAGATCTGTTCATTAGCAGTATAAGCCTGTGCTTGTCAGAGGGACTGGAAATAACTGTGGGGGTTCGTTCACCTCTCTCCACCAGCCATACACATTCAGTTGTGTTTGTTTTTTTCAAATTAATTCAGAATTGCAGCATGTGGCCAAAAATTATTTTGAACAAATGCTCTGAGGTCCAACACACACAGCCACACATTTGGCCTGGGCCAACTTTTCAATTAGATTTCTTAAAGAATGACTTGCAGTGCCACCATGCAATTACCTTAGCAGTGTCAGGATTTGGCCAGGGTTGTTCTGGTTTTTGGTCACTAGATGCCCCCATTGTGCTTTTTGACCTTCTGTTTTCCCTTGTTCCCCGTTATTATTTGCACCTGTGCCTCGTTTCCCCTGATTGTATTTAAACCCTTAGTTTTCCTCAGTTCGTTGCTCTGTGTTTGTATGTTAGCACCCAGTATGCTGTGAACTTTTGTTGCTCCCGTTGGACTCTCTTGTGGAATTCTGTTCTTGTTTATTTATTTTTGAGTATCTTTTGAGGCTTTTTCATGCTATACCTACCACCTTGTGGATTTACCTTTTTGTCTTGGAGGATTACCTTTGTTCTCGTAGAATTCCTTTTGACGTTGTGGAGTTAAATGTTTGCCTGAAGGACTTCCCTTTTTTACTTTATTAAAAATACACCGTCTCAAGTACTGCTGTGTCTGCCTCATCTTCTGGGTTCTGCCGACTATTCGTGGCTCAGTCGGTTAAGTGACTGTTTCTCACTCCGGAGACCCGGGTTCGTAACTGGGTCCTAACAAGCAGAGCCCAAACCTTATTATTTAAATATTAACTCTCCAATGACCATGGTCTTCGATGTGCCTTGGTGGGTCAGTTGAAGTCGGAGGTTTACATACACTTAGGTTGGAGTCATTAAAACGTGTTTTTCAACCACTCCACAAAATTCTTGTTAACAAACTATAGTTTTGGTAAATCGGTTAGGACATCTACTTTGTGCATGACACAATACATTTTTCCAACAATTGTTTACAGACAGATTATTTCACTTATTATTCACTGTATCACAATTCCAGTGGGTCAGAAGTTGACTGTGCCTTTAAGGACAAAGTCAAGGTATTGGAGTGGCCATCACAAAGCCCTGACCTCAATCCAATGGAAAATGTGTGGCAGAACTGAAAAAACGTGTGAGCAAGGAGGCCTACAAACCTGATTCAGTTACACCAACTCTGTCAGGAGGAATGGGCCAGAATTCACCCAACGTATTGTGGGAAGCTTGTGGAAGGCTACCCGAAACGTTTGACCCAAGTTAAGCAATTTAAAGGCAATGCTACCAAATACTAATTGAGTGTATGTAAACTTCTGACCCACTGGGAATGTGATGAAAGAAAATCTGAAATTAATCATTCTCTCTACTATTATTCTGACATTTCACATTGTTAAAATAAAGTGGTGATCCTAACTAACGTAAGATTGGGAATTTTTACTCAGACTAAATGTCAGGAGTTGTGAAAAACTGAGTTGAAATGTATTTGACTTCAACCGTACGATCCGTAGTACCACCACTGTCTGTATCACTGTTCCTAACAACAGTCCACAACTCATTTATTCAGATTCAAAAAATACATTTGAAGCTGATTCATGTTCATTCAAACTTTACTGATTTTAAATTCATTATTTAAAATGTACCGTTTGAAGGGAAGATAGGATCATTGACTTGTCAGCAGAGTCTTTACATTATGGATGTCACTTTATGGGACATTGAAACTAGTTAATGTAGGGGAACATGGTTTGATTAAAAATGGCCTCTAGATTACATTCATCCACTGGCTCAAATGTGGCTGAAAATATGACATTATGGATGTCACTATGGGAAAATGTAACTAGTTAATGTAGGAGAACATGGTTTGCAAAAACAAATGGGTTCTAGATTACATTCATCCACTGGCTCAAATGTGGCTGAAAATATGGGGATAGGATTATTGTTTATTTTTTTATTTGATGGAATTCTAGCATTGCACATAACGCACAAAGATCCAAAAGTAAACACCCTGACACTCAGTTCCAAGAGACTGAAATGTAATATCAAGTAAAAAAGGGAGCGTGCTGTACATGTCTCAAGTTCCTCTTGTCTAAGTACAATGGGTATTGTATATTAAAAGCTACGATTTTGAGTCAGTCAGACTGAACTCAGAAGTCGTTAATGGTGACATAACATTGTCTCCAGAATGATGAGGCCAAACATAGACACGGAGTTTAAACCAAAATATGAGCGACGGTTAAGAATATAAGTGGGGGATTGAGTGAAGACGGTATCCATCACTCCCTGGATTTCTCTGTTATCTCTCTCCAAGCAGATATTTTAAAGCCAGGCCCAGAAACCTCCCCTGTCTCATAGCTCACCATGTCTTTCTTCATGACTGAAACGCCAGCCATCCTGAAGGATTTTCACCTCTTGCCATAGCTGAAATGTGCTGATTATGAACTTTAATGGCACTGCTGGTTGTTATTTTGTCAACTTTGTGAGTATTTTCTTCTTAATATGGAATTTTGGTCATTTGGCTTGTTGGTTGCTTACATAACTTTCAAGATGACATACTGTATATATATATATATATATATATATATATATAAACCAAAGATCAATTCCACTAAAATTTCACTTGCAGTCCAACCACTGTCATCAATATATTTTTATCCTTTGATAATTTTTGTTTTTAGTTCTCCAAATGCTAAGTGCACACAATTAATATTTACCCATGACTATGTGACCTGTGAGTGTTAGCCTTTCATGAAGGTGGCAAACCAATTTGGTCACTTGCTAATGTTATCTTCCCTCTGCATCCTTGTCATTTTATTTAACATTTAATCTGTCATCCAGCCTTTCATTTCCCCTTTCTCCTGTCAGTGCCTCCCCAAAAACAAATGGGATGGTATTTGGTGCATTATATTCATGCTGATCTCTCTGTCTCTTTTCGATTAGCCATTTTTCCTAGCAGCCAGCCACAGGTTGGCAAATCTCTGTTGTGTTTCAAATGAGGGCATTGCAGAATAATTGTTTTTGCCATCTGTGATATTTGTTATTTGTTTGGATAATGGGCACCAGCCATTGTTTATTCGCAACTTCCGATAATAACATTCCCTTATACACAGGGGTTGACTGAGACTTTAGTTTAATTGATCAAGTCAGAATGGATCAAATTAAAAGTTATTTTACTCACAAAAAGCTTATTTCTTGCGAATGTTGTGCACAAGTTGGTTTACATCACTGTTAGTGAGCATTTCTCCTTTGCCAAGACAATCCATCCACCTGATAGGTGTGGCAAATCATGAAGCTGATTAAACAACACGATCATTACACAGGTGCACCTTGTGCTAGGGCCAATAAAGAGTCACTCTAAAATGTGCAGTTCTGTCACACAACAGAATGCCACAGATGTCTCAAGTTTTGAGGGAGCATGCAAATGGTATGCTGACTGACGGAATGTCCACCAGATCTTTTTTTCCAGAGAATTTAATGTTCATTTCTTTACTATGAGCCGCCAACAACGTCGTTTTAGAGAATTTAGTAGTACGTACAACCGGCCTCACAATCACAGACCATGTGTAACCACGACACCCAAGGACCTCAACATCCGGCTTCTTCAAATGCGTGATGGTCTGAGACCAACCACCCAGACACCCAAATTGTGGGTTTGCACTGCCAAAGAATTTCTGCACAAACTGTCAGAAACCTTCTCAGGGAAGCTCATCTGCATGCTCGTTATCCTCACCAGGGTCTTGACCTGACTTCAGTGGGCAAATACTCACCTTCGATGGCTACTGGCAGCAGCTACTCTTCCTGGGGTCCGGCAAAAATTAAGGCAGTTATACAATTTTAAAACATTACAGTACATTCATAACAAAATTCACAACACACTAAGTGTGTGCCGTCACATCCATACTCCACTACCACATATCGACAACACAAAATCAATGTGTACATCTGTGTATAGTGCGTATGTTATCATGCGCGTGTGTGTGTGTATGCATGTGTCTGTGCCTATGTTTGTGTTGCTTCACAGTCCCTGCTGTTCCATAAGGTGTATTTGTATCGTTTTTTAAATTTGATTCTACTACTTGCATCAGTTACCTGATGTGGAATATAGTTCCATGTAGTCATGGCTCTATGTGGTACTCTGCACATCCCATAGTCTGTTCTGGACTTTGGGACTGTGAAGAGACCTCTGGTGGCATGTCTTGTGGGGTATGCATGGGTGTCTGAGCTGTATGCTTGTCGTTTAAACAGGCAGCTCGATACTTTCAACATGTCAATACCTCTCACAAATAGAAGTAGTGATGAAGTCAATCTCTCCTCTATTTTGAGCCAGGAGAGGTTGACATGCATATTATTAAGGTTTGGTTGGCCCTAATACACAGAGAGCATTCTGCAATGTTCAGAGCCAATTGTAATTTTCCTTTGTCCCTCTTTGTGGCACCTGACCACATGACTGAACAGTAGTCCAGGTGTGACAAAACTAGGGCCTGTAGGACCTGCCTTGTTGATAGGGTTGTTAAGAAGGCAGAGCAGCGCTTTATTATGGACAGACTTCTCCCCATCTTAGATACTGCTGTATAAATATGTTTTGACCATGACAGTTTACAATCCAGGGTTACTCCAAGCAGTTTAGTCACCTCAACTTGCTCAATTTGCACATTATTTATTACAAGATTTAGTTTAGGGTTAGGGTTTAGTAAATTATTTGTCCCAAAAGTCTGTTGTCAATTTGTTTAATGTAAAATAGTATCTGGTCTAAACACAATTATTTCTAAAACTTTACTAACTGTTGGTGTCAAGCTGATTGGTCGGCTATTTGAGCCAGTAAAGGGCGCTTTACTATTCTTAGGTAGCGGAATGACTTTTGCTTCCCTCCAGGCCTGAGGGCACACACTTTCGAGTAGGCTTAAATTGAAGATATGGCAAATAGGAGTGGCAATATTGCCGCTATAATCCTCAGTAATTTTCCATCCCAGTTGTCATACCCTGGTGGCTTGACATTGTTGATTGTTGTCTATCATTTTTTCACCTCTTCCAAACTCACATTATGGAATTTATAATTTGGTCAGATATATTTGGGTGTGTAGTGTCAGGATTTGTTTCTGGCATGTCATGTCTAAGTTTGCTTATCTTGCCAATGAAAAAATCATTAAAGTAGTTGGCAATATCAGCCAGTTTTGCAATTAATGAACAATCTGATTTAATGAATGATGGAGCTGAGTATACCTTTTTCCCCCAAATTTGATTGAAGGTGCTCTAAAGCTTTTTACTATTATTCTTTATGTAATTTATCTTTGTTTTATAGTGCAGTTTCTAATTATTTTTATTCAGTTTGGTCACATGATTTCTCAATTTGTAGTACGTTTCCCAATCGGTTGTGCAGCCAGACTTATTTGTCATTCTGTTTGTCTCACGCTTAGTGTATGCAAATCAACCAGTGAGAACGCCAAAAGCATATGATCTATTTGCTGTTCTCATCCAACTGCCAAACAGAAAGAGATATGGCTAGCCAAGTGGTGGCACTGTCAGCACAACTTCACAAAAACAAATGTGCACCAACAATCTAAATATAAGATTTGGCACAAGCTGACTTACATTAAAGGATACTAATACCTAAGCAGTACAATTTCTGCTCATCCTCACCACATCCAAGAAGGAAAAATGTATGCATGTGTTGAATGCAGTGAACTAGCGTGGAGGTCTGAGGTCAGCAGGTGTTGCTTTCATGGATGTCACCCCAAGGCGGCAGGGATCTCGAGTCCCTCGGATCACGTCAACGCTACCCTGCTGCAGGGAAATATCGGGAGATGAGCGTGAGCACTTGTTAACATCTTCATGTGGTCAAACTCACATTGAAGAACAGGTCAACCCTCACTCCGATAAGGTTATATGCGGCTTTGTACAGTTCAGGAAGCAGCTCCTGCTAGAAGGGAAACAATGGTAGGAGAGGGGTCAGAGGGTGAGTACACCGACCAGCACTTAAGTGCTACACTCAAATAGCAAGACTTAGAAGAAATAGGTGTCAATTTAGTCAATTTTACTTCCTGCCCCCGTCAGTACGTTTTCTTTACACTCAGATGACATCCTTTTTATCCCCAGCCAGCAGCTCTGGTGTGGGACTTCAGAACGATAGTCCCTTAATATGGCCAATTATCTATTCTGATAGGGGCCGGCCAGTTGATTCAACACTAATCTCATGAAGTGATATGATGTATTTAGGTGGGCGGACACGTGGGGTGGGTTGATTTGTGAGTTGCCCTTCGTGCCAGCTCCCATACCCTAGAATTCTGTATTTCTTTTTGTAATTTGTATATTGGTAGACCAGAAAAGCCACATCCTGATTGGCAGATGAGTGTCAAACCCTGATTAGAAGCACCTGCTGCTCATTGGATGTTCTTTACAAATGCTGTTTTGAATTAAAAGAGAATTGTTTCCTAATAACTGAAGAAGGCTGTAAAGCCCCAAACATCTGTGTACACTATCCCTGATGCAGTGGTAATCATTAAAAACATTTTTGAATAATTAAGTAAGCTTTATGCAATCTTTTTGAGCGCGAACACATTACTCCTTTTTGTTCAGTTGATTCAACACCCATTGATTTAGTGTTAGGCTTCCCTGTCACTGATGGAGCTTGACATTTCTAAGTAACACATTGAAGTAAGTGAGTTATTTCATATAACGAAATAATGGCAGCCTCAGTAATTTTGCTTCAGTACTTACCTTCCTCGTTTGTGCCCCAAATGCTGATGTGGCATTCGATTCGATGTGTGAACTTCAAGTTTTCCCACATCTCCATTCATCATAACTCATTATGGGGCCAAACAGCTGGCGATATGGGGATGCAGCGTCATCGTGACCGATCTATCCGTCTATTTCCATCTGTTTCACCCCATTAACTCTGGAGATTGGCCTGTGTCTGGCGTAAATGCCTTCCCAAAACCCTATAATCCCACTTATTTATCTCCTCGTCTGTCATCGGTCCCCACATCCCACAAATCTTTGTGTTCTTTTCATCGCCACGCCTACGATATGCACCCGTTGCTAGTCCCAACCCAAATGGGATGCGATCCACAGACTGGGGAAACCTGTAGATATGGAACTGAATGTCTGGAAACTCATGACAGAAAAAGTAACAACCCCCCCCCCCTTTTTTGTAGTAACCTATTGTCGTAAGGTTACTACGTTACTCATTCCTTCAGAAAGCACATCCCTGCTCTTCACTACAAGTTCCTGGTGCTGGGCACCATTGACATATAGTTTTGATCCAATCAGAAGGCTCAGATTCAAATATTACAAATCAAAGCATTTCTTGCAAAACACCAATTCTTTAAAACACAGCTACTCAAAAACTATCAAGGGCTGCAGGCTTATATCTGTGACAGGCACTTGTTTTGGCATTTTCAAAGGGCGGTATAATTTAATGATAGCATTAACTAATCATGGCTGGGTGTTTCTTCAATAATTTATTTATTAGCACACCTGGGCTGTGTCTTTTGAAATATGCCAGTGACCTTTAGATTGACCCTCCTTGGTGAAATGCTCCAGGGTGATATTTCAACTAGGTACAGATCTAGTATCAGCTTCACCTCCCACAAGCCTAACTTTAATCATTAGTGGGGAAAATGCAAAACTAACCCCAAATCAGCCTCTAGGGTCAAACCCTTTCCATTGTTCTCCAAACACGACGAGTTGAGTTTTTACAAGAACGGTGAGCAAAAATCCCAGAACCACACGGGGGGACCTAGTGAATGACCTGCAGAGAGCTGGGACCAAAGTAACAAAGCCTGCCATCAGTAACACACTACGCCACCAGGGACTCAAATCCTGCAGTGCCAGACGTGTCCCCCTGCTTAAGCCAGTACATGTCCAGGCCCATCTGAAGTTTGCTAGAGAGCATTTGGATGATCCAGAAGAAGATTGGGAGAATGTCATATGGTCAGATGAAACCAAAATAGAACTTTTTGGTAAAAACTCAACTCGTCGTGTTTGGAGGACAAAGAATGCTGAGTTGCATCCAAAGAACACCATACCTACTGTGAAGCATGGGGGTGGAAACATCATGCTTTGGGGCTGTTTTTCTGCAAAGGGACCAGGACGACTGATCCGTGTAAAGGAAAGAATGAATGGGGCCATGTATCGTGTGATTTTGAGTGAAAACCTCCTTCCATCAGCAAGGACATTGAAGATGAAACGTGGCTGGGTCTTTCAGCATGACAATGATCCCAAACACACCGGCCGGGCAACGAAGAAGCATTTCAAGGTCCTGGAGTGGCCTAGCCAGTCTCCAGATCTCAACCCCATAGAAAATCTTTGGAGGGAGTTGAATGTCCGTGTTGCCCAGCAACAGCCCCAAAACATCACTGCTCTAGAGGAGATTCACACATTGAGAAATTCCAACAGTGCTTGACTTCAAGGCAACATTGTATTGCATGTACCGGATACAGTGGCTTGCAAAAGTTTTCACCCCCCTTGGCATTTTTCCTAGTACTGTATATGGCATGCTAGGCACATCCATGCCTGCCAATGAGTGCATGGATACATTGTATTGTATTAAATGAATGCCCCCTCTAAAACACCATCCACTGTATAGTTGGAGAGGAGGTCGCACACATTGACAGAAATTCTGTCTAAACCCATTTACAAAATAAGAGTTGTCATTTTGGACACAGGCTGTCCCTCAAGGTCATGTATTCAAGCAAGGATCATCACATGCACTGTCAGTGCAAATACAGCCATGGGTGAGAAGCCGTGTGGCATGCTTAAATGTGCCTCCTGTCACATTACATTTAGAGTAGGAGTGACTGACAATGCAAGTGGCTATTTCAGGAACAGCTTTACATGATGTGTAAGATCCATCAGCTGAAGTGATCAAAGAAAAGACAGAAGGGATCAGGAAACAGGAAAGGGGAAAAAAAGGAGGAACACCCCTAAAATAAACCCTCATCATGGATTTTAAGAAAATTATATCAGTCACATAAGCTACCTCGCGTCACGTGAGCCAGACAATTGCAAAGCTCATTTTCCATATACATTTTGGGAGGGGGGGAACAAGCTGAGGTTTATTCCTAAATCTGTGTTTGCTTGTTGTATAGCATTTGTCATGAATCTGTGCCTGGCTCTGGCATAACTAAGGTTGGAATATGCAGTCTTACCGAAGCGCCTGTGTGTGTTCTGAAGACAAGTGCCTCGCTTGCAGCCCCTTACTCAAACGCCTGTCTGGATGCAGAGCCAAATTATTCTCACTCTCTTCATCAGATGCTAATGAGCAATTACTCAGCCAAGAGTGGTCTTTGCATATCAAAATGGAAGCACATGGAAATGTGACTCCAGGACTGACTACAGTAACTTCACCACCATACCCCCAGTAAGTAAAACGGACGTAGGCAACTCATGCATGTCATCTGTTTATTAGATTTCCATTCAAATTGCCACTTAATTCAGATAGCTGGGCTGAAATTGTTTGTCACAAGAAAGTGAGCAAAAAGTAGTACAGTACATAAATCAGTATTCTCCCATGGATGCAAAGACCCTGTGTGAAAACATTGTACAATACATCTCAGACCTTTAGTTAATTCTCCCTGGGCAAAATATTGTCCAACGTTCCCCTCGTTATTTATATTTACTTTACCAATGTAATCACTTGGCATAAACATAACTGTTGGTATTTTTATTACCCAAAAGTCCTCAACATACAGTTTAGTCTAGATTTCAACCACAACATTTGAAACATTTATGTTTCTTCACAAATAAATCAAATATTAACCCCAAATTGTGTGTTGATCGGATCTGGCCTAGAGGGTTATTGGCATTGCAGGACAAGCACAACAGCTTTGTCAAGTAAGATTGTAATGAAAACATGTCATTCCATCCAGCAACAGTGATGGGAGTCTTGTTATTCCCAGAATATGCAGCACTATGCAGCACTTGGGAAATAAGACAAAGGTCAGTAGGTGCTGAAAGGCTGGAATTACTGTACCTTGGCACCACATGGTGGCTAATACAAAACTCATCCTGCCAAGACTGAAAGTCCAACCGTGTATTTAAATAATGAAAACGCCTACCCAGGATCCGTCAATATTTACCTGATGGTTTCCCTCACCTTACACAATACAAGCACGAACGGAGCTGGGCAACGAAACATCAAAATGGTATAGTTGATATTACTGTAAATACCCCCCAAAACTATTATTTTGAACTGGTGTCACATGTACACTATATAGTATTTTCACAAGAAATATAAAATGTTTAATTTTCTGTACTTACCTGTTTTCAAGGTGAAGTAGAAGTCCTCCTGTACTTTTTAGATGGTATGGTCCTAAGGATGGGAATGCAATCTGAAAGATGATTGGGCACTCTGTTCTAGACCATTAGGTTGGGTATGGGGGTCATGATGCTATGCAAAGCTCTATCCTAGCAAGCCAGCTTTTGTGAGTCCAAGTTATTGTATGCTGTTTAAACTCAGTGAGACAATTTACAGTAAGACTTGTTTAAGTCCATTTAATTGTCATATTCATCCCACATAAATGTAGATTTCTACACTCTAACAGGCCTCAACATGCAGCATTCCCATATCCGTATCTGCTATTATTGCGTATTAATTAATTTAATCATAATTCATTTATTATCCATCAATGTATAATGTGGTAATAACCACAGCTGGGCAAATTGTCCTGTCAAAGCATGTTGAACGGCATGATTTTCTTTTGAGTAGCGAGTGACAATAGTCACTCACCACAGCCATGTGTCTTAGAAGCCTGGGAGCATGGTAATGGCACATTAATATGCATTAGTCCAATGTAAGAATTGAGATTTGGGCTAGAACTGAGAAATCCGTTTGAACTGAATGTTCTAACATCGACAATAATATGTATTGTTACCATGGTATTATGACAGCTGAGATTCAGGGTCTTCTCAGAGTGCTACAATCAAATGGTTTGTACAGCTCTTACCACCTCGTTCTATAACAGTGCCTTGCAAAGGTATTCATCCCACTTGGCATTTTTCCTATTTTGTTGCATTACAACTTGTAACTTAAATAGATTTTTATTTGGATTTCATGTAATGGACACACACAAAATAGTCCAAATTGGTGAAGTGAAATGAAAAAAAGAAAAGTGGTGCATGCATATGTGTTCACCCCTTTTGCTATGAAGCCCCTAAATTATATTTGGTGCAACCACTTACCTTCAGAAGTCACATATTTAGTTAGATTGCACACAGGTGAACTTTAGTGTAACATGATCTGTCACATGATCTAAGTATATATATACAGTGCCTTGCGAAAGTATTCGGCCCCCTTGAACTTTGCGACCTTTTGCCACATTTCAGGCTTCAAACATAAAGATATAAAACTGTATTTTTTTGTGAAGAATCAACAACAAGTGGGACACAATCATGAAGTGGAACGACATGTATTGGATATTTCAAACTTTTTTAACAAATCAAAAACTGAAAAATTGGGCGTGCAAAATTATTCAGCCCCCTTAAGTTAATACTTTGTAGCGCCACCTTTTGCTCCTTGTCATTCAAGTGTTCCTTGTCATTCATTAAAAAGTATGTATTCTAATCACGCTGCGCTTTGGTCTCCTCACTACGACGATCGTGACAACAACGAACCTGCAAAGACAGGGCCACCCACCAAAACTCACGGACCAGGCAAGGAGGGCATTAATCAGTGAGGCAACAAAGAGACCAAAGATAACCCTGAAGGAGCTGCAAAGATCCACAGCGGAGATTGGAGTATCTGTCCATAGAACCACTTTAAGCCGTACACTCCACAGAGCTGGGCTTTACGGAAGAGTGGCCAGAAAAAAGACATTGCTTAAAGAAAAAAAAATAAGCAAACAAGTTTGGAGTTTGCCAAAAGGCATATGGGAGACTCCCCAAACATATGGAAGAAGGTACTCTGGTCAGATGAGACTGAAATTGAGCTTTTTGGCCATCAAGGAAAACGCTATGTCTGGTGCAATAGTGAAGCATGGTGGTGGCAGCATCATGTTGTGGGGATGTTTTACATCACCAGGGACGGGGAAACTGGTCAGAATTTAAGGAATGTTGGATGGCGCTAAATAAAGGGAAATTCTTGAGGGAAACCTATTTCAGTCTTCCAGAGATTTGAGACTGGGACGAAGGTTCACCTTCCAGCAGGATAATGACCCTAAGTATAATGCTAAAGCAACACTCGAGTGGTTTAAGGGTAAACATTTAAACGTCTAGTCAAAAGCCTAATCAAAGCCCAGACCTCAATCCAATTGAGAATCTGTAGTATGACTTAAAGATTACAGTACACCAGTGCAAACCATCCAACTTGAAGGAACTGGAGCAGTTTTGCATTGAAGATAGGCAAAAATACCAGTGGCTAGATGTGCCGAGCTTACAGAGACCTACACCAGGAAACTTGCAGCTGTAATTGCTACAAAAGGTGGCTCTACAAAGTATTGCCTTGGGGGGGGGGGGGGGGTGAATAGTTATGCAAAGTCACGTTTTCAGTTTTGTCTTATTTCATGTTTGTTTCACAATAAAAAAAATTTGCATCTTCAAAGTGGTAGGCATGTTGTGTAAATGAAATGATACAAACCCCCCCCCAAAAATCTATTTTTAATTCCAGGTTGTAAGGCAACAAAATACGAAAAATGCCACGGGGGTGAATACTTTTGCAAGCCACTGTACATTTGTGACTCACCACCTGGATTCTGTGTTATGTAGCAACATCTGTTTTTATTACATTGGATAAAAGTAGAGACTCAGAGATACAAAATGGTATATAATACACTGCATTTGAGGAAACAATGGGAAAGTAATTCTGCTTTGAAAGTTGATCAACTTGTAAACTCACATTTTGGAGAAAACCATCTTTCAATGTTTTGGTACTACTATTGGAGAGCCCTTCTTTTCTACACCCATTCAGCATTGTTCACACCAATCTCTTTAAGGGTTGAGCCATGCATTCTGTACCAACTTGCCAGCTACTTCCAGACATCTAAGAAAGAGAGAGAACAGCTCACTGAACATTACTCACCCTAGCAGAGCTGGTTCGGCTGTTACAGTATGTTATCCAGAGCGTTGGGGACTGCAACTGTGCTGTCAGATTGTCTGTTAGTAAAGTCAGAGCGTTTCGTGTTCAGAGTGCACAGTGGACGCTCTGGCCAATAAGTAGGGTTGTTCCGAAAGCTCTGACCTCACAACGACAGTCAAGTACCCAAGCTAACTGGCTAACATTGGCTAGCTACTTCCAGACACATAAATCAGAGAACACCCCACTCTGACCATTTTACTCCCCCTTGACTAACAGTGCTGCTGGCAACATTTGAATTACGCTTTCTTCAATGGGTGTTGAGCGTTTAAAAATGTATCAGTATTCTGCGCTGTGGCACACTAAGACAAGAGTCTTTTGTTAAGAAATGTGGCTAGATAGCTAGCGAGGTAAACAATGAATCCCAGCGCATGACGTAACGTTAGATAGCGAGCTAGCTAGATAACAGTACACTAACTTGAAATTAAAATACTTTGTCATAATTAGAGTGGAGTATTTTGTTAACATCTGTAGCGAGCTAGCTAAACAATGGACCATAATCACAACGCATGACGTTACTACCCTGCGTGAATCTGCAGGCAGCTAACCAACCAGGTTCTATGGCTATAACTAGTCAAACAAATGTGTCTGAGATACGAAGAATAAGATCATACACATAATGTTAGCTAGCTAAAATTACAGTTGAAATTAAACTTTCGGTCAAAATTAGAAACCTGTAATATATGAAAATGGAGCCAGCTAACAGTACACTTTAACTTGACATTAGGTTTATGCAGTTTGGCTACACAATACTTTTTTTAAAGCCGGGTTTGACACAATAACCTAGGCATACTGACCAGCTCCAATAGACGACGCGTGCTATATGACAGACCATTCCAAACTCATCTCTGAGCATTGAGCCTGCTGGTCATCTATGAACATTTTGGCCATGTTCTGTTATAATCTCCACTTGGCACAGCCAGTAGAGGACTGGCCACCCCTCATAGCCTGGTTCCTCTCTAGGTATCTTCCTAGGTTCTGGCCTTTCTAGGGAGTTTTTGCTAGCCACCGTGCTTCTACACCTGCATTGCTGTTTGGGATTTTAGGCTGGCTTTATAAATACATTTGATTGATTGATTGATTGATTGATGTCATTATCTCTGCCAATCACTGCTTGCAGGAAGGTTGCGTGCTTTTTCTGTGGCTAAACCAACTAGGCTAATAATTTAACAATTTTATTTGTATTTACAGTTGGCAAACACATTTGATATTAAGGCAAATTAAAGTTCCCCAAAAAAACGCATTTGATAAATAAATATTTTTTTTAACGTTCAAACAGCTCTCCTGTGAAGTTGTGACTTGCGACACATGCCTAGTTTCCTGAATTGGGTCACATTTTTGGATAATAAAATGGATAAGGAGTTCATACTTGTTTTAAAACTATGGCTGGCCCCATCAACACTTCAAACCTTATTCCCTATTTTGCCATTTACAGTATGTGTCATGGTCGTCTAAATAAGTGGCCCAAAGCGCAGTGTGGGGAGTGTACATTATTTTATTTATTTATATGTCGCCAACAAAACAAGAAACAAAGAAACGGCCGTGACGCTTACGAGGTCTATAGTGCCACTAACAAAGATAACTTCCCACAATAACAGGAAAAAATGCTGCCTAAGTATGATTCCCAATCAGAGACAATGATAGACAGCTGTCCCTGATTGAGAACCATACCCGGCCAAACACGAAAGATAGAAATCAGAACAGAATGCCCACCCAAATCACACCCTGACCAAACCAAATAGAGACTCTCTAAAAAGGCTCTCTAAGGTCAGGGCGTGACAGTGTTATATTTTTCTATGGGCTATAGTAGTAAAGGCCACATTCAATATGTATATCTTTAAAAAAATATTTAAAAATAATAATAAATGATCCATTGTATGGCCACCTTAAAACATTTCCATATGTTAGCGTAGTAGAACACTCTCCTCCCAGGAGGTGACCACAACTATCATTTCCCACCAGTGTTACCGATTTTCACAGGTCATTAATTTAAGATATTGTACCTCTGCCAAACACAGTACAGTGTAACAATGAGGGTTTGACACACAATGGCTGCAGTGTGGTCTCTTAATTGGAGTTGTGTTGGCCAGATGGTTACAGGAAACCCATATGGCCCCATTTGCTGCTTACTGAGCCAGTTTGCTCAGAATGAACCACATCTGAGCCAGGTCTTTCACACCTTTAGCCAAGACAAGACTACTGCTGGACTGCTCAATCTTAATATTGCTACCTAATTACATTTTGGGTGTGTGATATATGCAGTTTTTATTTACTATGTACTGCATTGCATGTATGTGTGTCCCCATGCACAGATGTAGGTGAATACACTCAGTAAAGTCTTTGTACTGTGGAAATGAATAGGAAGATCACTCAGAAAGCCACTGTAACACAAAGCATTTTGCCAATTGGCAAATATTTGCTGTTGAATGGTCAGTTGAAAAGGTTGGTTCACAGTCTCACTAGATTATTGAGACCAAGTCCCCATACTGCCAATGCATAAGAACAACAAGGGATTGGATTCTCACAGTGCTTTTCCTGGTATTAAAGTCAAGAGGCTTTCGATTGTTGGGAAACTGACATTCCCACTCCCAATGTGTAGCATCAAAGTAGTTACTAATACGGTTTGTGCCAACCTAGACAGTGAGGCAGTGGTGATAACCTATTAACACACACCTGATTTGGCATGCCTCCAGATTGACATACTTCCAACAAGCCTTGGCTCATGGCTGTGTGTGAAAAAGAGTCCTGTGTCACGAGACCTGAGAAATTAGCTCAATTAGACTAAAGAGACTGAAGCTATCCAAACTCCTTGGCAGTGAAGCACCAAACATGTGTTCCCTCTGTATCGGAATCTTTTCCTAAAAGCAACACACTTGTGTCTGTGCATGAAATGCACTTACATAATGTACTTTAATGATTTTCAGTACTTTTAACACGCTTTGCTCTTGATATATTTGAGCTGTTCAGCCCCCCTTTTTGTATGTAATCATCTTTCTTGGAAAAGTGTCTGCTAAATGCAATAAAATAAATATGAATTCAAATAAATATGTCGTAGCTCAATTTTGTTAGTATGTTACAAAATCTAATTGACCTTTTAAATGTTTTGAATATATTTGGCACCCAAGCCAGGATACAGAAAGCCTCCTGTCTGATCCAAAACAAAATCACATACCCATTGTCCTGTGTTTCCTCCGTAACCCATCTTCAGTATATCTATGAGCATGCGTTAGGCCACATTTTAATTTTAGTTTTTTTATCACATTCAATTTCAAATGTAATAAATGCAGATAATTGCATGAAAATTGCATTTGATTTGCCAGGAACATAAATGGGGCATGTCATATCTCCATTTACTCAACATTCCGCAAATATGAATATTAAGTAGCCTCAATGTCAAACTAGCACTGGCGGCTGTGTCTGGGAGGCATTCTCTCGTAGAGGGTGAGTGGGTAGGCAGTGAAATGGCAGCCGCAGGGAGCAAAGGATCATGGACAATGGTGGAGGGCACAGGGGCCGTTGATGAGTTATTAGATGGAAGTAATAGGAAGGCATTCAGATGAGGCGGACACACCTGCTGCTCCATAATACTGGGGCTGTAAATTCTCAGGGATTGTACTAGGATGTGTGTACTATTAAACTTGAGTTGAAGGATGCTACAGTATATGGGTACTCTAGAGTAGACAAAACCAATTGAATGGCTATTAATCTTGTTGTCACTTTTAGAAACAATGTTAACAGAGTACCATCACCCTCCCTAAAAGGTAGTGAGTAATATCTGCACAGGTAAAGTCCTTTCCATACAACATGTATTACAAGTCAAATGGTCTTGACTGCTTACTTTGTAGTAGTTACAAAAAATGCAAAGGCTTTCTGTTTTGTTTTCTGCGGACAAATGCTTTTAGAAGAATAGTATATAGTAAGAAAGATGAACCATAGACACGTTCAGTGGGGAAACAACAGCGCTGAATGCACATATTAGGCTACATTACATTAGGGACAAAAAACAGCAACCCTAACAGTTTCCTCTAGTGCAGGTATTCCCAAACCGGGGTATGCTCTAGTGCAGGTATTCCCAAACAGGGGTATGCTCTAGTGCGGGTATTCCCAAACCGGGGTATGTTCTAGTGCAGGAATTCCCAAACTGGGGTATGCTCGAGTGCAGGTATTCCCAAACTGGGGTATGCTCTAGTGCAGGTATTCCCAAACTGGGGCATGCAATACCATCGGGGGTACGCCAAATAAAAATGTGATTCACATCAAACAAAAATCAAACAGCCCATTTATATTTTCCAACGGGGCTATACATTTGGGTGTTTTTTTCTTGCCTAAGTAGCCTCGTTTCACTGCCAAAAATAAAATGAAACCATTAGTGTTCAGCGAAATAACAACACAATGTCAAATATGGGTAGCCTAGTCAAATAATATACATCCAATCACATTAACCGTTACTTTCTCACGGGAATTCCATTTGTAGCCAAACGTAGCTGCTGCTCATGTTGCAATCTGTAGTGATGGCGCAAAAGCCATGACAGGGAGACATAGTGTAGTGGTAACGCGCGTGCAAACAGTTGCTCCCGATTCCACTTGGGTACACTGCAGCCACTTGGGTACACTGCAACATCCATCAAGAGGCTCTTGCTGCCAAGGGAATGCCTGACAGCTTGAAATACATTTTGGATACAACAGTGAAAATTGATTAACTTTGTTAAAGCAAGGCATCTTGTGTATTTTCTGCACTATGCAATGATATGGGCAGCGACCATGTAACACTTTTACAACATACAGCAGTGTGCTGATTATCAAGGGGAAAAGTATTGACATGTTTTCTTAAATTAAGTGATGAGCTTAAAGTTTTCTTTACTGACCATCATTTTGATGATGAGATTCTCACACGACTGGCCTATCTGGGTGATGTTTTTTCTCGCCTGAATGATCTGAATCTAGGATTACAGAGACTCTCCCCAACTATATTCAATGTCCGGGACAAAATGTAGGCTATGATTAAGAAGTTGGCGCTTTTCTCTGTCTGCATTAATAAGGACAACACATATGTCTTTCCATCATTGTATAATTTGTTTGTGTGCAAATGAGCTCAAGCTTACAGACAATGTCAAATGTGATACAGCGAAGCACCTGAGTGAGTTGGGTGCGCAATTACACAGGTAATTTCCCGAAACGGAAGATACAAACAACAAGATTAGTTATCCCTTTCATGCCCTGCCTCCAGTCCACTTACCGATATCTGAACAAGAGAGCCTCATTGAAATTGCAACAAGCAGTTCTGTGAAAACGTAATTTAATCAGAAGCCACTGCCAGATTTCTGGATTGGGCTGCGTTCAGACTATCCTGCCTTTGCAAATCGGACTGTTAAGACACTGATGCCCTTTGCAACCACCTACCTATGTGAGAGTGGATTCCTGGCCATCAATAGCATGGAAACTAAATACAGGCACTGACTGTGTGGAAAATGATTTTTAAGACACTCCAATACAACCCAACATTGCAGAGTTATGTGCATCCTTTCAAGCACACCCTTCTCATTAACCTGTGATGAGTTATTCACTTCCCACGGGTTGTGACAAAACCTCACACTCATTCTTATGTTTAGTACATGTATTGTATAGTGTGTGTGGCAGGCTTAAAATTACGGCAAAAAAACAACATTTGAGAGTGCGCTGACCCTGGTGCTAGAGGGGGTACGCAGCTGGAGGTTCAATGTTTGAAGGGGTACGGTACTATAAAAAGTTTGGGAACCACTGCTCCAGTGGACACCTAACTTCCTTAAACTCCACAAACTCATTGAATTGTATACGTGCCCCTGTGTATTTGGTGTAAATTCTCTTACATTTGATGTCTCATATTATGGTACAGTAGATAACAGCAAAAGCTGAAGACCATGCTGTTAAGCGTGTATATGGGAGGCGAAGTCAAGTGCAGGAGAGCGGAGTATATTAAACAGGCCCACTTTAATACCGGTCAACAACGACAGCTCATAAAACATACTAGTGCCACAAACACGGTCTACAACAAACGTGCGGCGCCTGTCAAAATAATCACATAACAATAAACAATTACACACAAAAACATCGCTGCACCTCCTTTTCCCGTGGTGGGTGTCGGCCAATTACACACGGCTGCAATGCGGTCACTCTCCATCTCCACCCCTGATGTGGAAATGCGATACCCTAGGAAGGTGACGGCCTGCTGAAAGAACAGGCATTTCTCAGCCTTGACGTACAGGTCATGCTCCAACAGTCGTCCACGTACCAAGGACACATGCTTGGCGCGTGAAGCGGAGTATATCAGAATTTCTTTGATATACGCCACTACAGCCTGCCCATGCAGGTCCCTGAAAATCTCATCTACAAAGGATTGGAAAACTGATGGAGCATTCATCAACCCCTACAGCATGACTAAGTACTCATAATGCCCTGAGGTGGTACTAAACGCTGTCTTCCACTCGTCTCCCTCCCGGATATGCACCAGGTTATACGCACTTCGGAGATCCAGTTTCGTGAAGAAGCACGCCCCATGCATTGACTCAATTGCCATGGCGATACGAGGTAGCGGGGTAACTGTACCTCACCGTGATTTGATTGAGACCTCTATAGTCAATGCACGGGCTTAGACCTCCATCCTTCTTCTTCACAATAAAGAAACTCGGAGGCGGGTGAAGTGGAGGACCAAATGTACCCCTGAGACATATGTTTCCATATCCTCCGTCTTCTCCTGTGAGAGGGGATACATGTGACTCCTGGTAAGCACAGCGTCTGCCAGGAGATGTATCGCACAATTCCCCCGTCGATGGGGTGGTAATTGAGTCGCCTTCCTTTTACAGAAGGCGAGAGCCAAATCGGCATATTCTGTGAGGATGCGCACAGTGGGGACCTGGTCTGGTTTCCACCATGGTAGCACCAACGGAAACCCCTACACATCTCCCCGAGCACTCTCGCGACCACCCCGTGAGAGCCCTCTGTTGCCAGGAAATAGTGGGGTTATGATGAGCTAACCAGGGAAGGCCTAGTACCACGGGAAACACAGGACAGTCAACGAGGAAGATAGTGATGTTCTCCTCGTGATTCCCCTGCGTCTCCATGGCCAGGGAGATGGTGGCTTCCCTGATTAGCCCGGACCCTAATGGTCGACTATCCATAGCGTGAAACGGGAAAGGTCTAACGACAGGAATAATGGGGATCCCTAAACTCGATAAAATTCCCAGCTGCGCCTGAATTGACCAGCGCCTTATGCTGGGAATGCGGGGGAAAATCAGGGAAACAAACAGGTATAAACAGGTGGTCAACAGAGGACTCTGGATGATTGTGGTGCAGACTAACCTGGGGTGACGCCAGAGTGCCTTGCCTGCTGCCTCGACTCCCAGATGAACCGACACGGCACCGAACACGACACGGCACTGACCGGCAGTCTGCGGCCACAGATGGTGCACGTGATGGCTCCTCCTCCAGTCTCCCTATGCGCAGCCCCTCCCAACTCCATGGGCACCGGAGCGGGGGTGCTGGAAGATGGCACCAACAGAGCCCCCTCTGGACGTCCGCGGGACAAATCCACCAGTTGGTCGAAGGAGATGGTGGCATTCCTGCAGGCCGGTGACTTAGATCGCGGAATGCCGCCCGAACTAGGAGAGGAGCCGACCACAGCGGTAGTCGTGACACATGCATACATCCAGTAGATAATAGCTCCAATCCTTTCTGAATTCCCATTGTTCCTAGTGTGTCTTCAGGTGGTGAAGGCATAACAGTGATAGCAGTGTTGGCTTGGGACCATTCCCCAGGCCTACCTCATTCACTGACTACTCAGGCTGCATGATAATCATGGTCTCAATTCAACTGTATTTCTGAGTGGGCGTAACACATACACTCGGCGTTGTACATCAACGTCAATGCCTTGTGCAATTCTGGTCAAACTGTAATAACCTTTTCTAAGCTCTGCAGTATGTGGCATTTGAGGTAGGGCCAATTCGAGTCTTACAATAGGCACTTTTGTGTGAGACCTTAAGCTGGCATCTACATTGATCGAAATGCAATTTTAAAGAGCGTCCATGTTCTGTTTACGCATGACCCGTTCTTGCCACAATGAATCCATCCTAATGTAGCAGGCGTTAAACAAACGTCTGAAACCAGATCCTCCACACACTGGACTTGTTACCTCCTTAATGTCCAAATGCTGAAGTTGTGTCACAGACTCTCTTTCTATATCCCCTGAAAACCGGAACATCCGGTTTGTTGGAGAATTGGCAGAGGCTTCATTGGATCCATCCAGAAGACTTGTATGTTTCATCTGCCGTGCTAGGCTACTCAACAATCTGTGAGTGGAAGGATGGTAAATGGATTCCAGGCAACAGCAGGCTCTGGTTCGGTCACCCACTCTCTTCTGGCTCACAGTCACACACTCAGACTTGCTCCTGGCTCACACACGTACACACATACTCACAAACGTATACACACGCGCACACACACACACTGTTTAATCACCCATTCAGTGGTGGCAGGGAAGGGTTGGTACAGAAAAACTCTCTGAAATCACATTTCCTATTTTGTGCCATCTGCGGCAAATGTGCACGCCAAATTGGGGAACTGAAGCCAGGAGAGCCCATGTTTTTAAAAGTACCCTGAGACGTGCCATCTTGAATAATTTCATGTAGCTAATTTTCCAGTAAAATATAACAAAACGAGAATGTTTACCTGAAACATGTCATTTCTCATGGGTCCATTTCTTATTGTGAAGTGTATCTTCATGAATGAGTAAAATCCGCATTAGTGACATTGCTTTCTCACTGAAAAATACATCTTCATTTGACTGAATTCCAGCTTTTATATAGGAACATAATATTGAATTGTCCAATGTCTATCTCTATGGATTCTGCTATTTGCGGGAAATGGAGAGATGATTTGATTCATACTAAGCTTGTAATCTGTGACAAATCTTTTATGGGCGTAAACTAGAGCAGCAAAATTACAGGTTGTCACAAAGAAATGAGATCTAAGAAAATGTGTAACAGAGGGATTTCAGTTAATCTTATTTCAGGAGTAATGTTTCAGATTCAGAAGGCCAGAGCTGACTCAAAGAATACTTGCTCCATCTACTGAAAACATTGTGTAATGGCAGTCATTGGCATCATGTTGATAACACACTTCAAAATAGATCAACCACCAAATTAATAACAATGATATTAATGATTCGAATAAGAATAATTCCACATGGTTACAATTATTAAAAAGTAGGCTATGGCTTTAAATAAGGATGGATCCTTATGAGTATGATGTGCTTATAATTACTATCGATTGCATTGAATAGTCTGAGTAAGAGTGCCACCTGTTGGTCGATTGTCTCCAAAAGAGATGCTGGTTTAGCATATGTACAACTTTCCCAGAGTCCAGGTAAGAGGACTGTTAACGGCAGGAGACAGGGATACAATCCACACTTTATTTCACACTCAAGACAGGCGCACACACACACACACACACACACACACACACACACACACACACACACACACACACACACACACACACACACACACACACACACACACACACACACACACACACACACACACACACACACACACACTTTACAGAGGAGGGAATGAGTGGAAAGGATTTCTATGGAAGAGAAGAATGAAGAACATATTACATACACAGTGATAATAAGGTGACAGCAATGTGCCCTCCCCCTTAATGATTTAGATGCACTATTGTAAAGTGGCTGTTCCACTGGATGTCAGAAGGTGAATTCACCAATTTGTAAGTCACTCTGGATAAGAGCGTCTGCTAAATGACTTAAATGTAAATGTAATAGCAATAATGTACATCTAGTAAAGGACAATGGCCTATATACTGTATATACAGGGATAGCATCAACACACTAACAAACTAAACATAGCACACAATGCAGACACTATATACAATATCTACGTGTTAGCAATGGGCTAGAGCTTCATGCTAGGCCATAGTTTCGTAGGCTAAATACAGTACAAGGTATGCAACTAGCATTAGCAGGGCTAGGCAAGCAGCATTTGCTATATGGCTAACATAGCACACAGTAATATATTTAATAGCAGCTAGCCCTTTAGGCTAGGTTACACAGTGAACCATAGCACAGTGATATGGGCTGTATACAATTAGTGGCCAACAAAGTGCTAGCATGCTAGATGGCTACGCTAATATGTAAACAGTAGGCCTCTATGATATGAACATGGGGGCAGCAAAAACGGGCCATAGACAGGTTGTTACATGGTAAGAGCTAACAGTTAAACTATACAGGCACAACATAGATAAATAACAGTCCAGGGAGCAGGAAGAAGGTCCATGGGTTGTGGCCCAGCTGTTGGTGTGTAGGGCAGAGCATCTACACAATAAGTCCATCTCCCACCTGTCACCCAGGCCCCCCCACTGGGGAGCCAGGCCCACCCAATCAGATTGCTATATATTTGTCAGTGTTCCAAACACAACATTATTTGTCTTTTTACCTAAACACAGTACTTGACTTGGGCAGGAACTCACCAGAGCTAGGTACTGGCAGCTATTATGTTCTTCTGATTGAGTTCCTGCACCTCCTATAGAATATTAGCTCAAAAGTATTGAGAAATTCCTGCACCTAAATATAAACAGTACCGGCACCCAAAATGAGTACCGACATCTATTTCTATCCAAGTCACACACTGGCTTAAACATGCACTAATATTCCCTCCCAAAATAGTCCTCTTCTTAAGCTTAGCAGATTGATAAACCCAGTACAGCTACTGTAGTGTTGAATGATGATTTTTTTGCGACCACCTCATAGGTACAGTAATAGTGACTGAAATGAGTAAGACTGAAATATATTAAGAAAATTACAACGTGTACGACTTATTATGTTCTAGTTGAATACTAGGCTTAATTCTTAATAATAACAAAGCATGTATTTGTATATACAGTGCCTTGCGAAAGTATTCGGCCCCCTTGAACTTTGCGACCTTTTGCCACATTTCAGGCTTCAAACATAAAGATATAAAACTGTATTTTTTTTGTGAAGAATCAACAACAAGTGGGACACAATCATGAAGTGGAACGACATTTATTGGATATTTCAAACTTTTTTAACAAATCAAAAACTGAAAAATTGGGCGTGCAAAATTATTCAGCCCCTTTCCTTTCAGTGCAGCAAACTCTCTCCAGAAGTTCAGTGAGGATCTCTGAATGATCCAATGTTGACCTAAATGACTAATGATGATAAATACAATCCACCTGTGTGTAATCAAGTCTCCGTATAAATGCACCTGCACTGTGATAGTCTCAGAGGTCCGTTAAAAGCGCAGAGAGCATCATGAAGAACAAGGAACACACCAGGCAGGTCCGAGATACTGTTGTGAAGAAGTGAAACGATTTCCCAAGCTTTAAACATCCCAAGGAGCACTGTGCAAGCGATAATATTGAAATGGAAGGAGTATCAGACCACTGCAAATCTACCAAGACCTGGCCGTCCCTCTAAACTTTCAGCTCATACAAGGAGAAGACTGATCAGAGATGCAGCCAAGAGGCCAATGATCACTCTGGATGAACTGCAGATATCTAAAGCTGAGGTGGGAGACTCTGTCCATAGGACAACAATCAGTCGTATATTGCAATGGAATGGTTCAAAAATAAACATATCCAGGTGTTAGAATGGCCAAGTCAAAGTCCAGACCTGAATCCAATCGAGAATCTGTGGAAAGAACTGAAAACTGCTGTTCACAAATGCTCTCCATCCAACCTCACTGAGCTCGAGCTGTTTTGCAAGGAGGAATGGGAAAAAATTTCAGTCTCTCGATGTGCAAAACTGATAGGGACATACCCCAAGCGACTTACAGCTGTAATCGCAGCAAAAGGTGGCGCTACAAAGTATTAACTTAAGGGGGCTGAATAATTTTGCATGCCCAATTGTTCAGTTTTTTATTTGTTAAAAAGGTTTGAAATATCCAATAAATGTTGTTCCACTTCATGATTGTGTCCCACTTGTTGTTGATTCTTCACAAAAAAATACAGTTTTATATCTTTATGTTTGAAGCCTGAAATGTGGCAAAAGGTCGCAAAGTTCAAGGGGGCCGAATACTTTCGCAAGGCACTGTATGTTCATAAACACAGGAATATGCAGCCGTATGCATTCAATCAGATGTAAATAATTCCCCAAAACATGACAAGGTCAAATGCGTTGATCAGATGTCCATGTGGCAATCAAGAAGATCCATAAAGATCATTAAAACGACAATCCATACACATTATTGTCATGAATTGAATGCCAAATATGATTAATTTGACTTACAGACAATGCTTCTACAAAATGATAGCAAGTAGGATGGAGTTTGATAACGTCTGCAGCTCCACAGTGACTTTCACCATTTTGGAATGTAACAATACTTATTTTACAGGATTTAGCACATTTAACAAACAACACATCAACAAAGGACAGTGGCCTCCAAGTGGTCAACATTGGAATTCCACGATAGCCTAAAGGAACTCAAAGTCAACTACAGGGGCCAGAACACTCACCACCTGGTATCTGTAAGGATGCCACCATTAAGACTATGCAGGTCAGAACTGCAATGTTACTTGTCAGTCTCAGGAGAGAGGAGTAAGATAGTCTCTGAGACTGGATGCAGGAAGGTCTTGCATGACCCCTCTCTTGCTGTCTTGACTTCAACCTTTCTCACCTTTGAATCTCTGCTGGGAAAGGTCTTGGTGTCTAAGAACTTGACGGTGGTACCTTGCAGCATCTGCTGTAGGGATTTCTGTCCTATTGTTGGGAAGCTCATTGCACTCGATGGGTGTGGGAAGAGGTAAACAGGCCTTTCCATCAGCTGATTCCACAATGAAGCCTCTGGCTCTCCGGCACATGGTCTCTGAGATGCCTGCACACGTTTTGAGGGTGTAAGGTGAGGCATCGACGGCTACGTTGAACATCTTGAAGACGGCTGATCTGGCTAAGTATTTATTACTTTGGTCATCGAGATTGGCTTATGTTTTCATCTTCTCAGGCTGACCCTCCGGGTAGACATTAACAAGACAGATCTTGGAGCAAGATTTTCCCTGGGCGTTGTCCCCCCAGACCTTGGTGCAGGTGGAGGTGGCAACTGGAGAGGAGGGAGACTTGTATTCCTCCCTGCCATCCTGTGTGGAGGAGCTGAGGGCTTCTTTCTGAGCCCAAGGGGCAGGACCCATATGAAGAGCTGAAATGTGTCTGTTGCTTCCACACTCTGAACACTGGATGACAGCTTTACAGTTATTCGCCTGTTGTGCGGTTGAGGAGACACACCAAAAGCATACAGAGTTCTCTTTAAGGAAAGTTTTCCTCTCTTCAAGGAGTTCATTCCTAAATCATCTACACTTTAGCAGAGGGAAGGGCGGGGTGGCTTTTTGTGGATAGGGCACTGTTTGTTAGGATCATCCATCTTAGATGCATCTTTCTGCATGGCACTGTCCACTTTTGTCTTGTGCACTGTGAAAGGAGAATTATTTATTATTCATACTTTTACATTTGATACTTAAATACGTTTTAGCAATTACATTTACTTTTGATACTTAAGTATATTTAAAACCAAATACTTTTAGACTTTTACTCAAGTAGTATTGTAATGGGTGACTTTCACCTTAACTTGAGTCATTTTCTATTAAGGTATTTTTACTTTTACTCGAGTATGAAATTTGAATACTTTTTCCATCGCTGGCGCCGAAGGAGATGACTGCCGTTTTACGATCCCATAACCAATTGTGCTGTTGTGTATGTTTTTTTGCATTATTTGTATCTTATTTTGTACATATGGTTTCTGCCACCGTCTCTTATGACCAAAAAGGGCTTCTGGATATCAGAACAGCGATTACTCACCTTGAACTGGTCGAATCATTTTTCTTTAATGAGTGATGGGAGGTATTGACTCCAGACACCCGAACAGACCCTCATTCCTGTCATTTGCAAGAGAAAGAGACAGAAAAGATATTGCAGAAAGAGATCGGGTTGCCTTGTGAGGATCCGCCGACGAGTGGCTAATCTGCCTTTGCCATCGGTACTATTGGTCAACGTACAATCGCTGGATAATAAATTGTATGAGCTTTTATCACGTATATCCTACCAGCGGGACACTAAAACTGTAATATCTTATGTTTCACCGAGTCATGGCTGAACGACGACATGAATAACATGGAGTTGGCGGGTTATACACTGTATCGGCAGGATAGAATAGCAACCTCTGGTATATTTGTATACAACAGCTGGTGCACGATATCTAAGGACGTCTCGAGGTTTTGCTCGCCTGAGTTAGGGTATCTGATGATAAGCTGTAGACCACAATATCTACCCAGTGAGTTTTCATCTGTATTTTTTGTAGCTGTCTGTATATATATACTGTATATATATTATTTTTCTGCTGCTGCTGCAGCTACATTTTGTCCTTTTTAGGTTGCTAGCCTACAGTATAGGCCTTAGTCTACCTTGCAATAATTTTTTTGTCAACTTGAAATATTTTAAATTTCCCCCACTAATAGTTACAGCTAATTGAAAGCTCCTTAATTGAAACAATAGGCTAACAAACAGGACACATCACATGGTAAAAAGCTCACTGACGGGCTTGGAGAAATGTAACCACTCTCAAATTCATAGACCAAGCTATGGATACAAGGACAGACCATCCATGATTTTAAAATGATAGTTTTAACCATGATTTGGTGCTATGCAACATTTGTTTACATCTACTTTGTTTACAAACAGTGGAGTAAAACAAGCTTATATTTTGGGTTCTGTTGGGGAATGACAATTGAATTATAAGCTCATGATGCATTTATAAGTTATATTCTTCATTATACTCTGGTTGGTTCGAGCCCTGAATGCTGATAGCCGTGGTATATCAGACCGTATACCATGGGGATGACAAAACATTTATTTTTATTGCTCTAACTAGATTGGTAAAGTTTATAATAGCAATAAGGCACCTGGAGGGTTTGTGGTATACTCTGCGTTGCGTCGTGCATAAGAACAGCCCTTAGCTGTGGTATATTAGCCATATACCACACCCCCTAGGGCCTTATTGCTTAAATAATCAATGGGTATATATACTGTACAATTTCACATCCAGAAATGACATACAGATTCTAACTTTAAGGTTATGATTGGGGAAGGGAGCTGACTTTAGATCTGTAGTAGGGCAAATTTTACTTCAAAGCTTTACAAAAACATTACAGAAAACCATGCTCCACTAACTGTTTTCTGTTCTTACCAAACATTTCATTTTTTACCTTATTAATTTAACTACGCAAGTCAGTTAAGAACAAATTCTTATTTACAATGACGGCCTACACTGACCAAACCCAAGCCAATTGTGTGCCGCCCTATGGGACTCCCAATCATAGCCAGTTGTGTTACACCCTGGTTCGATTCCAGGCTGTATGTAGTGATGCCTCTAGCACTGAGATGCAGTGCCTTAGACCGCTGCACCACTCGGGAGCCCAAACGAAATATTTTCTATTTTGACCATTCAACATATCACAATAATTAAATACATTAATCACAAATATCAATAGATGTAATCTTTCCAAAGCATATTTTTCTGGATGGATCGTAATTATTCTCGAAGTCCCAGTTACGTTGTTTGACTGCTTCGAGTATCCGTAGCTAGTTTAAACAAACCCGGAACCAAGTTGACAGCTCCAGTTCCTGAGAGCATCCTTTTAAACTTGTAGAAACAAATGTTTTTCGGTGGTGATGAATATGCCACAAAAACGAACATTTTATTATTGTAAATCGATTTTTTTTTTGTGCAGAATTGGGGCGAGTTATCCCGCGGGAGAGCCAGTGGGAGAGCCATTCATTACATCAAGCTAGCCACTTCCTTGTAATGCAAGAGTCAGAGGATTAAATCAAACACTGCTGTCAAGATAACGTTTATCCTTTCATGTCATAGCAGTCAACTAGCTAGGTAGCTAGCCTGTCAGCAAAATGAGGGTACGTTCGTCAGTTTTTGCCTCGTTTTGTCTCATACTCGAAGTATTGAGCGTCGCCTTGTTTCTTAGGGGATTTTTCCCAGTCCCTGTCAAATCATCTTTTTCATCGAAAAGCAAGCTGTCAGATCTTCCGGCTGAACCATTCACAGGTGTGTTTTGTTGACAGTATTTCCTCTCTGGCTAGCTAGCTATACTTACAATTAGAGTGGTACTGTTATTCTTGGCTCTTAGCTGACTATATTGATTTTCTGCATTGGATAGCTAGCTACCTGCTTGAATGATGACAAGTAATACAGTTCTTCTTTTGCACACAGAATACATGTTACTTTACCCATTTGTTCCTCAGTGTTGTCTACAATACCTTTAATGTGTTGGTAACTGTGGCATTTTCTTTGGCATTTACAGGGAGCTCCCCAAACTTGTCCAAGGTCCCAGACCCCCTTTTTAAGAGAGTGGTGATAGTGTTGATTGATGCGCTCAGGGAGGACTTTGTGTTTGGTCCCAATGGGAGAAAGTACATGCCATACACAAGGCACCTAGTGGAGAGGGGCTCCACACACAGCTTTGTGGCCAAGGCAAGACCTCCTACAGTGACAATGCCCAGAATCAAGGTACGAACGTAGAACACCACCATAACTAATTCTCATTTGTGGTGCAGTTATTACAACCCTTTACAACTTCATTGTAGAAAAGAAAACTCCCACACTCACAATATTGCAATAAATGTGCAGAAGTAATATTGTGTGCAGGATTATCTTTTTTACCTTTGAAAATTCTGCTTTGTGATTGTGACGGTGTCAGGGTGAAATGTTATGGGTTGTCATATGTTTGGGTTCAAAACCTTGGATAAAGTGTGTTGAACTAACTGGGCACATATGTTTAGTTTTGGTTGATTCCTTGATTTGAGTTCTGGCCATTAAAAAGTCCTAATAATGCATTTTCTTTGAAATCTTCTTCCAAATGAGACACTGTTTCAACTGTTGTCTTTTTATAGATCTGGTCTAAGCACTGTCCTGTATTGATGACCTTTGAATATAAGTACTTATGAGTATTAGTCTAGCTATAGATTTAATTACATAAGTGGTATGTGGTTCAAAGAGAGGCAGAATATGTGTACCCTACCACCTTATTCTGACAGTTGATCAAATTACTCTATAGCTACTTTCAAAATGTCAACACTCATTTACCATAGCTAATTGGGCCTAATAGATCATTCATAGATTCAAGATTCAAACATTGATTCAACAACTCCCCCCCCCAAAATGGCCTACCCTGAATAATAAAGTAAACAACAATTGGCACATCTTTGTGTTGAGACGTTCTCATTCATACCAGAAGGTGGCAGTGTAAGTGTGCCATCATGGACTGCTGCATCTTTCCAAATCACTGCAGTGCACCCAATCAACTGGTATGACACGGCCAACTAACCCAAATCAGAATCACCCAGAGACACAGCCCATTCATTAGGAGTACACCAGCCAGCCTCTGGCTGTGTGACAGGAAATACATCCCAGAAAAGGCAGTTTGGGGAGGGATGTAATTGAGAGAATTGTTGAGGAAAATAAATATTTCAGTGGATATACTGGCTGAATTGTACGCTGTGTATTGCTGCCCTTGTGTTTTGAGGCACACAGGGAATGGCGTGACTTAGGCCCAGTTCCCTGTTGTTGATAACATGTACACACACACACACACAGGGCCGGCTCTAGCCTTTGGGCCCCCCACCTCGCAACAAAACATTTTAGTGGCCCACCGCTTGACGGTGGAGAGAGAAATTCAAGTTTAACAAAATGAATGTTGGGCCCCCTGGAGGTCAGGGCTCCTGGGCACGTGCACTGTGTGCCTGGTTGGTATTCGGCCATTATTACTACAAGTTTAGATACAGTAGCTGGCTAGACTAACTACCAATTAAAAAAATGTTAGCTGACAGCTTAATTGAGTGATTTTCAGAACAAGATAACTGCTTATGCACAACCAAATGTGGAAATTTCACCTGATGTATTCTACTATTCTTACTCTAAATAGTATGTTGAGACCCTGACTGAGCCTAGCTCTTGGTTGCCGTGAGCGACCACTTATATGGCTTGTACCTGGAACTGGCCCTGCGCTCGCTCGCACGCACACGTACTCAGAGTCCCATTCCAATTCCAGTTTCCCTTGACTATTTTCACATCTCCCGCCCACTTAAATGATAAGAGAAAGTATTTTCAGGACAAAACAATGCCTTTGCAGGTAAAGCTACAGTGGGTCCAGAAGACCCAATCACTGACTATGCTCACTCACTAACTTTAGCCGACTGTGTTGGGAAGACCTTTGCTTTGCAGACAGGGAGTTCTCTTATAAATTAGACTTTGTGGGGTTTATTCATTTGAAAAAGGTGGAATTGGGGCCATTTAAAAATAAAAATAATAATATTAATAATACCATAGGCCTACTGGTAATTGTTGAGGTGAAGACCAAGCCCGTATGTTGAGCTCTGTCTATTCTTGGAAGCCTTTTTCAGGGTCACCACACTTTATTGGCTTTGCTGTCGCAAATACTGCAGATGGTAGTGTGTGATGCAGACTTAATAACTCTGAATAACTCTTCACCCTAATGAGGTGAAGCGTATGTTATTAAGCGAAGACCAGTGAGTGAACACACACGCTCTCACCACAGCCCTAGTGGACTAGTGGTGCTTCATGATTCCCTGATGATGAATGTTTGCCACTGTGACTGCGCGCGTCATCGACAAGGACCCGTTTGCTCATCACTTCTGTTGAGAAAGTCGGAAATGAAAGTTCATCTCTACTTATCACGGGTCAAGGCTTTCGCACATTCCCTTAGGTTGCATTGTTGAGAACACTGTTCTGTGTGGAGGAAATATTTGGTTTCTTTTTGCTCAGGTTGACAAATTGCTCTACACCTGCTCAGACTGAACTCGTTAGCATTCCAAATTCTTTCCGGTGGCCGGTAGTAGTTTTCAGCTTCTGAAGAATTTCCTCACATATCCTTTCATTGGAATGGACACATGAGAAAATATGTTTTTGTGGCCGATTGTATAATTTCCAAGCCTTCAGTTTGACTGTAACAAGAACATACAGCCAGCGGGGAGGAGTTCTGGTGAATCATCTCTATTGAACACATTTTAATAGGCCTAGGCTAACTCTGGGGAAACTGGCCCAAAATAGTGAAGACCTGTCTGCTCATGATGACCCTAAGTTGGACACAACTTCCATGAGGGTCAGCAAGGAATTGCAGCATTTGGAAATGCCAATATGGGTGACTGGGTCTATGAGAAAGAGGTTTTGACTCAATCAATAACTCAATCAATACATTGCAGACATTATTAGCCTTTTAATTCCATTGTAATGGGAAGAAGTGGGAGCTTTTCTTTCTGTCTTTTGCTTTAGATACATTTGACATTATTCATCTCAATGTACCTTTCCTTTGTGTGCTTTGTTCACCCGTAGTGATGTGCGTGGGTTAGTAAATTATGAAGATGACAATTGCTCAGGGACGGGGGGGGGAAATAAAATTGGTTTCTGGAGAGTATGTAGGAATAAATGAAAATGCCCTGGGAAAAGAAAGCAATCATATAATCAGCATTACTAAGACTGAACCAACCAACCATCCAACCAACAAGAAGACCTAATATTTTGTCGTTATCCCAAACACAGCATTTGGCCTCGTGTTTTTGGGCTAAACCACATCATGCTTTGAGAGGGCACTTATTGGATCCACTTCTTTATTTTCGCCAGTCTTTGACTCCACCTTATATAACATGCAATGCTAGCTGCATTTTCAAGGCCCTCCCTTAGTGCTAAGCCTTAATAATGTATCGGCGTTCTAATTGGCCTAGCGTCGTCCGGGTTCGGGAGGGTTTGGCCGGTAGGGGTATCCTCGTCTCATCGCGCACCAGCGACTCCTGTGGCGGCCCGGGCGCAGTGCGTGCTAACCAAGGTGACTCCTCCCACACATTGGTGCGGCTGGCTTCCGGGTTGGAGGCGCGCTGTGCTAAGAAGCAGTGCGGCTTGGTTGGGTTGTGTTTCGGAGGACGCATGGCTCCCGTACGGGAGTTAGTATTTAGATAGTAATTACTAACAATTGGATACCACGAAATTGGGGAGAAAAAAGGGGGAAAAAAAAGAATGGTGCGTTCCAGCGTGTTCCCTTAACATACGTGTGAGGATTATTTTGGTTCTGACGCAGACTAATATGTTTTTGTGTCAGGTCTACGCTTCCTCCAGAGCTCAGTCAAGGGTTTCCTCTGTTCCTCCACCAGGTCTTTTCTTCATCGACTCCAATGCTCAACCAACATATTTATTTTGCCTACCAGTCATATCCTCTGCAGGAAAGGGAACATCTCCTCAACAGGTGTTGTGGTTTTTCCCAGCCTGCCAATGATGAAATCATCAGAAACCCTGCTTGACACAAGCTCTTCTCTTGCATCTGATTTGAGTGTTTTTTCTTACCACATCTAAGAACGAGACTGTACAGGTTTCAACTGAGCTCTCTGTCACAGACGGAGGGTTGTGTGGTTCGTGTCAGCTGCCAAGTGAACCCTCATAGATGAATAGACTGATGTTGTCTCTCTGGGGTGTGTGTAAATATTCTGCGTAAGATCAAAAGTTAAGCATTGATCTAAACTTTTCTCTGACTTTTGCAATGTAGGCCTAGCTTGAAAAGGATGTATCTGTTACCTCCAATCAGGGTTTGAAGCTATAGCAGAGTAGGGATCTAAAGATATCCATTTGGGCCACCTTGGGGTTCTGAACCAGGGGCATCTTACACCCCAAAAACCTGAGGGGGCGCAGAGTGAGTGAGGATGGCTATATAGGATGGAAACACCTCAAACAGGCTTGTCTTGCAATCTAGAGCCATAATCATTATGCTGAATTCTATGTAAAAAATAGTATATTTTCCTGCATATCTAAGCATACCTATTGAGCTGTCTGTATGCTCCTGACTGATGTTTCTTTTTTTTAAAGACACTAAATATGCTTCTCTGCATCACTGCTAAATCTGGGTAAAGGATTGAAAGGAATGTGAGCCTTATTCAGTTTAGTATGTATTTATTTATTTAGTAATTGCATGCTTATTTTCTAATGTCTACCAACCTTGCCAGCAGTCATGCTAGCTAAGATAGTTAGACAAGCTAGCTACTCTAACTTGATTGATAGCCTGGAATGTTATAGAAAATGTGCTGTAGTCAGAGACTGTCAACTTTTGTTTTCTGCAGAGGGGATGAAGGATTTTGTTTTTGCCTGACTTTAGATTTGTTTCTGCTTATAATTTCTGACATTTTGGTATGCTATTTGTTAGTCAACTTGTCTATAATTAGATACATGCAGCTTCTCGTTTGTCATTGTATGTTGCCCTACAATATTAAATTTACCTTTTGCAAGAAAAACAAAAACCGGAATGATTTTCTGGGCAAAATGTCCGATTTACTTCATTTTGACCGGTTGTAAGGAAATAGAAAGCTGTGAAAACGACCCAACATGTTTCTGATACGATTTCAGGTTGGCCTTTTATAATGCTGATAAAGATAGCTAGATACCGCATGTAGAGTTGTTAACTGCGAATTCACATTCTCTTAAGATGGGGAAATAAATCAATAATATATCTCCACTCCTGTTCCTGAGTAAAACGTTAGCCTACATTTGGTGTATCATTTTAAATGCACGAAATGCTTAATTTTGCAGGAGTTAATATTAAGGTTATTTGAGAGGTTATAGACCTACAGTCAGTTTTCAGTCTCCATTCAACCCATCCAAACAGTAGAGTGAGTGTCCTTTATAGGGCCATTTGAAGTCGAATTTGTTTAGCACCTCACAACCATCACACATTACTGCTATCATTTGTCGCTCTTTACTACTATGGCTGACCCTGTAAAACAACACATTTCACTGCTCCTATCGGGTGTTTTTGACAGTAAAACATCTTTCTTTACCACTTAACCAAATCTTTCCCAAACATGACTTTTCTGTCCCTCCCTTCTCTTTATTTTCAACTCTCCATTTCACAGCTTTTCTCTTGTTGAGTTCAGCTCCTTTTTGCCTCCGTGGATCAACATGATTAACCTTTTCTGCCCATTTCCAAAAGCAATCGGCATGTAGGCGATTTAGCACGCGTACAGTTAGGCCCTAAAGTTTAGGCTTATGCACTAATGACAGACAGACTAAAATAATGGGGAAAAAGTCAATGAAGCCTGTATATATATATTGCACAAGAATTCTACATTTATGGATTTGTATTAAACATTTTTTTTACATTAAGTATTATCTCTTTATTAAACCCGCCCCGCTACCCACACGCCCTTCATCCCTTCATCCCCACAATATTTAATGACCCTAAACCGCCCACCCATAGATAGAACTGAGGGGACGATGAGTCAACGAACCCCCGCATCACTACCGCATACTATATTAAGTCGGAAGTTTACATACACCTTGGCCAAATACATTTAAACCCAGTTTTTCACAATTCCTGACATTTAATCCTAGTAAAAACTCACCTGTCTTAGGTCAGTTAGGATAACCACTTTATTTTAAGAATGTGAAATGTCAGAATAATAGTAGTGATTTATTTCAGCTTTTATTTCTTTCATCACATTCCCAATGGGTCAGAAGTTTACATATACTCAATTAGTATTTGATAGCATTGCCTTTCAATTGTATAACTTGGGTCAAACGTTTTAGGTAGCCTTCCACAAGCTTCCAACAATAAGTTGGGTGAATTTTGGCCCATTCCTCCTGACAGAGCTGGTGTTACTGGGTCAGATTTGTAGGCCTCCTTGCTCGCACACGCTTTTTCAGCTCTGCACACAAATTTGCTATTGGATTGAGGTCAGTGCTTTGTGATGGCCACTCCAATACCTTGACTTTGTTGTCCTTATGCTATTTTGCCACAACCTTGGAAGTATTCTTGGGTCATTGTCCATTTGGAAGACCCATTTGCGAACAAGCTTTAACTGATGTGGATATATTGAAGCAATATCTCAAGACATCATTTTCCTTCTCATGAAGTCATCTATTTTGTGAAGTGCACCAGTCCCTCATGTGGCAAAGCACTCCCACAACATGATGCTGTCACCCCAGTGCTTCACAGTTGGGATGGTGTTCTTTGGCTTGCAAGCCTCCCCCTTTTCCTCCAAACATAACCATGGTCATTATGGCCAAACAGTTCTATTTTTGTTTCTTAAGATCAGAGGACATTTCTTCAAAAAGTACGATCTTTGTCCCCATGTGCATTTGCAAACCGTAGACTGGCTTTTTGTATGGCTGTTTTGGAGCAGTGGCTTCTTCCTTGCTGAGCGGCCTTTCAGGTTATGTTGATATAGGACTCATTTTACTGTGGATATCGATACTTTTGTGTCCGTTTCCTCCAGCATCTTCACAAGGTCCTTTGCTGTTGTTCTGGGATTGAATTGCACTTTTCGCACAAAAGTACATTAGTCTCTAGGAGACAGAACTCGTCTCCTTCCTGAGCGGTATGACGGCTGCGTGGTCCCATTGTGTTTATAGTTGTGTACTATTGTTTGTACAGATGAACGTGGTACCTTCAGGCGTTTGGAAATTTCTCCCATGGATGAACCAGACTTGTGGAGGTCTACAACTTTTTTTTCTGAGAGGTCTTGGCTCATTAAGACACTAACATCTTACAGACGGTAGGCAATTACCGTCCCAGTTATGAAAACTTAGGACACTAAAGAGGCCTTTATACTGACACTGAAAAACACAATTGTCCCTACTGTGAAAAACACCAAAATGTCTGTACTACTACGCCTAAGACAGTGCTACAAGGAGACAGGACGGACAGCTGATCATCCTCGCAGTGGCAGACCACGTGTAACAACACCTGCACAGGATCGGGCAATCCTAACATCACACCTGCGGTACAGGTACATGATGGTAGCAACAATTGTCAGAGTTACACCAGGAACGCACAATCCCTACATCAGTGCTCAGACTGTCCACAATAGGCTGAGAGAGGCTGGATTGAAGGTTTGTAGGCCTGTTGTAAGGCAGGTCCTCACCAGACATCACCGACAACAACGTCGCCTATGGGCACAAACCCACCGTCGCTGGGCCAGACAGGACTGGCGTAAAGTTATCTTCACTGATGAGTCACGGTTTTGTATCACCAGGGGTGAAGGTCAGATTCGCCTTTATCGTCGAAGGAATGATCGCTACACCAAGGCCTGTACTCAGGAACGGGATCGATTTGGAGGTGGAGGGTCCATCATGGTCTGGGACGGTGTGTCACAGCATCATCGGACTGAGCTTGTTGTCATTGCAGGCATTCTCAACGCTGTGCGTTACAAGGAAGACATCCTCCTCCCTCATGTTGTACCCTTCCTGCAGGCTCATCCTGACATGACCCTCCAGCATGATGCCACCAGCCATACTCCTCGTTCTGTATGTGATTTCCTGCAAGACTGGAATGTCAGTGTTCTGCCATGGCCAGTGAATAGCCCGGATCTCAATCCCATTGAGCACGTCTGGGACTTGTTGGATCGGAGGGTGAGGGCTAAGGCCATTCCCCCAGAAATGTCCGGTAACTTGCAGGTACCTTTGTGGAAGAGTGGGGAAACATCTCACAGCAAGAACTGGCAAATCTGGTGCAGTCCATGAGGAGGACATGCACTGCAGTACTTAATGCAGCTGGTGGCCACACCAGATAATGACTTACTTTTGACCCCCCCTTTGTTCAGGGACACATTATTCCATTTCTGTTAGTCACATGTCTGTGGAACTATAACAGAGGTCGTAGTAATTGTGAGAGAGAGGTTGTGTAATGGGCGGAGAAGTTTGAGGGTGGTTGAGAATAGCACTCTTGGGTTTCTTTGTTCATTCCTAAAGATGTTGGAGAAATAGGCAAAGTTGGTTGTGTGCAACTGAGTCCTTGTAGTTGGATTCGAACCAGGGACTGCAGTGACTCCTCTTGCACTGAGACCAATTAGGCCGTGATAACAAAAAGACAGTCACATGGCGGAATACATTAAACTACACGTACATTTGCTTCATCACAAAACCAGAGAGTAACATATGTCCGGGGAAGTCCACAAAGCAAGTATTTCATGTAACAAACAGTTATATGACCTGCAGCATGGTCAAGAAAGTTAATGTTTCCTACAGTTTACTAAACAACTACTGATTTAGAACCATGGGGTTACTGCAGGTCAGCACTAAGACAACAGGAGTTCTGCCTATGCTATTCCAGCACCATTTACACTTAAAAAAAATCAAATCAACTAGGCTATATACAGTAGATACTTTTGTACTTGTTTCCTCCAGCATCTTCACAAGGTCCTTTGCTGTTGTTCTGGGATTGATTTGCGCTTTTCGCACCAAAGTACGTTCATCTCTCGGAGACAGAAAGGCGTCTCCTTCCTGAGCGGTATGATGGCTGCATGGTCCCATGGTGTTTATACTTGCGTACTATTGTTTGTACAGATGAACGTGGTACCTTTAGGCGTTTGGACATTACTCCCAAGGATGAACCAGAATTGTGAAGGTCAACAATTTTTTTGCTGAGGTCTTGGCTGATTTCTTTAGATTTTCCCATGATGTCAAGCAAAGAGGCACTGAGTTTGAAGGTAGGCCTTGAAATACATCCACAGGTACACCTCCAATTGACTCAAATGATGTCAATTAGCCTATCAGAAGCTTCTAAAGCGATGACATCATTTCCTGGAATGTTCCAAGCTGTTTAAAGGCACAGTGTATATACAGTGTATATAAACTTCTGACCCACTGGAATTGTGATACAGTGAATTATAAGTGAAATAATCTTTCTGTAAACAATTGTTGGAAAAATGACTTGTGGCGTACACAAAGTAGATGTCCTAACCAACTTGCCAAAACTATAGTTTGTTAACATGATGAAAATTACAGGCCTCTCTCATCGGGCCAGGCGTAGTGCGCGCTAACCAAGGTGGCCAGGTGCACAGTGTTTCCTCCGACACATTGGTGCGGCTGGCTTCCGGGTTGGATGCGCGCTGTGTTAATAAGAAGCAGTGTGGCTTGGTTGGGTTGTGTATCGGAGAAGGCATGACTTTCAGCCTTCGTCTCTCCCGAGCCCGTATGGGAGTTGTAGCGATGAGACAAGATAGCAGCTACTACAACAATTGGATACCACGAAAAAGTGGCTAAAATAAAATAAAAACATTTTATTTTTATTTTTCATTACTAGCTAACTAGATGGTAACACAGGATGAACATACACCCTTAATACGTTAATATCAGGTCCCTAGCGGACTGACAACAATATGGCTGCTTGTTACAAAAGACATGGAGAGGTACGTTGGTACATTTAGAAACTACTCTAGCTTACAGTACTCCTATACTTTGCACATGAACCGTCGCCCGCTTGGCGTAAGAAATCATGAATGCATTTACATGCATTTGTCGTGTAGTCCTGAACAGAGCTACAGAGTTTATTCTCCTTCCATTCACTCCGGAAGATGCTTCTTTGAAGATGGGCTAGCCAGCCGTGTCGATGGTTCCCAGTGAGGTGATGAGAGTAGGGTAATACGGTGGTTTGAACAGAGTAATAGAATAGAGTCCCACTTGCATTTGCATTTTTAGATATTTTACTTAGTACAGCTAATTAGCCATACCAGTTGGGAGGTGAGTGTATCGTCTCTACCTCGAGTTGAGATTCAGATGTCAAACCCCTTTAAACATGAGCTGCACCTCCTAAGTCTCTCTGTTCTGGTATGTTAATTCTTAACTCAGAATTTTATACAGTTTGTTCTAAAGGGCGATTCCGTCAGGCTGACACGCTCTCTGACCTCACTTAGGGGTGTGACATGTCACTGTGCAAAGTTTATGTAAAACAATTCAAATCAAATCAAATTTATTTATATAGCCCTTCGTACATCAGCTGATATCTCAAAGTGCTGTACAGAAACCCAGCCTAAAACACCAACAGCAAGCAATGCAGGTGTAGAAGCACGGTGGTTAGGAATAACTCCCTAGAAAGGCCAAAACCTAGGAAGAAACCTAGAGAGGAACCAGGCTATGTGGGGTGGCCAGTCCTCTTCTGGCTGTGCTGGGTAGAGATTATAACAGAACATGGCTAAGATGTTCAAATGTTCATAAATGACCAGCATGGTCGAATAATAATAAGGCAGAACAGTTGAAACTGGAGCAGCAGTACGGCCAGGTGGACTGGGGACAGCAAGGAGTCATCATGTCAGGTAGTCCTGGTGCATGGTCCTAGTGCTCGGGTCCTCCGAGAGAGAGAAAGAAGGAGAATTAGAGAGAGCATATGTGGGGTGGCCAGTCCTCTTCCGGCTGTGCCGGGTGGAGATTATAACAGAACATGGCCAAGATGTTCAAATGTTCATAAATGACCAGCATGGTCGAATAATAATAAGGTAGAACAGTTGAAACTGGAGCAGCAGCACGGCCTGGTGGACTGGGGACAGCAAGGAGTCATCATGTCAGGTAGTCCTGGGGCATGGTCCTAGGGCTCAGGTCCTCCGAGAGAGAGAAGGAGAGAATTAGAGAACGCACACTTAGATTCACACAGGACACCGAATTGGACAGGAGAAGTACTCCAGATATAACAAACTGACCCCAGCCCCCCGACACATAAACTACTGCAGCATAAATACTGGAGGCTGAGACAGGAGGGGTCTGGAGACACTCTGGCCCCATCTGAGGACACCCCCGGACAGGGCCAAACAGGAAGGATATAACCCCACCCACTTTGCCAAAGCACAGCCCCCACACCACTAGAGGGATATCTTCAACCACCAACTTACCATCCTGAGACAAAGCTGAGTATAGCCCGCAAAGATCTCCGCCATGGCACAACCCAAGGGGGGGTGCCAACCCAGACAGGATGACCACATCAGTGAATCAACCCACTCAGGTGACGCACCCCCTCCAGGGACGGCATGAGAGAGCCCCAGTAAGCCAGTGACTCAGCCCCTGTAATAGGGTTAGAGGCAGAGAATCCCAGTGGAAAGAGGGGAACCGGCCAGGCAGAGACAGCAAGAGTGGTTCGTTGCTCCAGAGCCTTTCCGTTCACCTTCCCACTCCTGGGCCAGACTATACTCAATCATATGACCCACTGAAGAGATGAGTCTTCAGTAAAGACTTAAAGGTTGAGACCGAGTTTGCATCTCTGACATGGGTAGGCAGACCGTTCCATAAAAATGGAGCTCTATTGTCTCTTATGGCTCCTAAAATCATGTCCCTCTCTTAATAACAAAAACAATTTAATCATTTTTTATATTTTCATACACAACGTAGAGGATGCTTACTTCTTAAATATGGAGTGTATACTTTCCAAGTTACAGTATTTCCTTTATACATTTTTTTACGACATCACAAAATAACAAACAAAATTTGTTTGGATCCTCACAGGACTGTCATGTACACCAATGCCATTCTCCTCACTTTCATGTTAGCAAAACAGTCTGTTGCTCTTTCATACAGTGTGCCTTTATTTTTATTTTTCATAGGCTACCTAGCTAAAATGCTTGCTAGCCTAACAATGCTTGCTAACATGGGCAACAATGAACCAGTTAAGTTAGCTTGCTAATTAATGTCAGCCTACTAGACTACATCCAGGCTACATCAAATCAAATTTTATTTTATTTGTCACATACACATGGTTAGCAGATGTTAATGCGAGTGTAGCGAAATGCTTGTGCTTCCAGTTCCGACAATGCAGTAATAACCAACAAGAAATCTAACTAACAATTCCAAAACTAATTTCTTATACACAGTGTAAGGGGATAAAGAATATGTACATAAAGATATGAATGAGTGATGGTGCAGAGCAGCATAGGCAAGATACAGCAGATGGTACCTAGTACAGTATATACATTTGAGATGAGTATGTAAACAAAGTGGCATAGTTAAAGTGGCTAGTGATACATGTATTACATAAGGATGCAGTAGATTATAGAGTACAGTATATACATATACATATGAGATGAATAATGTAGGGTATGTAAACATTATATTAGGTGGCATTGTTTAAAGTGGCTAGTGATATATTTTACATCCTTTCCCATCAATTCCCATTATTGAAGTGGCTGAAGTTGAGTCAGTGTGTTGGCAGCAGCCACTCAAAGTTAGTGGTTGCTGTTTAACAGTCTGATGGCCTTGAGATAGAAGCTGTTTTTCAGTCTCTCGGTCCCAGCTTTGATGCACCTGTACTGACCTCGCCCTCTGGATGATAGCGGGGTGAACAGGCAGTGGCTCGGGTGGGTGTTGTCCTTGATGATCTTTGTGGCCTTCCTGTAACATCGGGTGGTGTAGGTGTCCTGGAGGGCAGGTAGTTTGCCCCCGGTGATACGTTGTGCAGACCTCACTACCCTCTGGAGAGCCTTACGGTTGTGGGCGGAGCAGTTGCCGTACCAGGCGGTGATACAGCCCGCCAGGATGCTCTCGATTGTGCATCTGTAGAAGTTTGTGAGTGCTTTTGGTGACAAGCCAATTTTTTTCAGCCTCCTGAGGTTGAAGAGGCGCTGCTGCGCCTTCTTCACGATGCTGTCTGTGTGAGTGGGCCAATTCAGTTTGTCTGTGAAGTGTATGCCGAGGAACTTAAAACTTACTACCCTCTCCACTACTGTACCATCGATGTGGATAGGGGGGTGTTCCCTCTGCTGTTTCCTGAAGTCCACAATCAGTTTTGTTGACGTTGAGTGTGAGGTTATTGTCCTGACATCACACTCCGAGGGCCCTCACCTCCTCCCTGTAGGCCGTCTCGTCGTTGTTGGTAATCAAGCCTACCACTGTTGTGTCGTCCGCAAACTTGATGATTGAGTTGGAGGCGTGCGTTGCCGCGCAGTCGTGGGTGAACAGGGAGTACAGGAGAGGGCTCAGAATGCACCCTTGTGGGGCCCCAGTGTTGAGGATCAGCGGGGTGGAGATATTGTTGCCTACCCTCACCACCTGGGGGCGGCCCGGATGTCCAGTACCCAGTTGCACAGGGCGGGGTCGAGACCCAGGGTCTCGAGCTTGGAGGGTACTATGGTGTTAAATGCCGAGCTGTAGTCGATGAACATCATTCTCACATAGGTATTCCTCTTGTCCAGATGGGTTTGGGCAGTGTGCAGTGTGGTTGAGATTGCGTCGTCTGTGGACCTATTTGGGCGGTAAGCAAATTGGAGTGGGTCTAGGGTGTCAGGAAGGGTGGAGGTGATATGGTCCTTGACTAGTCTCTCAAAGCACTTCATGATGATGGAAGTGAGTGCTACGGGGCGGTAGTCGTTTAGCTCAGTTACCTTAGCTTTCTTGGGAACAGGAACAATGGTGGCCCTCTTGAAGCATGTGGGAACAGCAGACTGGTATAGGGATTGATTGAATATGTCCGTAAACACACCAGCCAGCTGGTCTGCGCATGCTCTGAGGGCGCGGCTGGAGATGCCGTCTGGGCCTGCAGCCTTGCGAGGGTTAACACGTTTAAATGTTTTACTCACCTCGGCTGCAGTGAAGGAGAGACCGCATGTTTCCGTTGCAGGCCGTGTCAGTGGCACTGTATTGTCCTCAAAGCGGGCAAAAAAGTTATTTAGTCTGCCTGGGAGCAAGACATCCTGGTCCGTGACTGAGCTGGATTTATTCTTATAGTCCGTGATTGACTGTAGACCCTGCCATTTACCTCTTGTGTCTGAGCCGTTTAATTGAGATTCTACTTTGTCTCTATACTGACGCTTAGCTTGTTTGATAGCCTTACGGAGGGAATAGCTGCACTGTTTGTATTCAGTCCTATTACCAGACACCTTGCCCTGATTAAAAGCAGTGGTTCGCGCTTTCAGTTTCACGCGAATGCAGCCATCAATCCACGGTTTCTGGTTAGGGAATGTTTTAATCATTGCTATGGGAACGACATCTTCAACGCACGTTCTAATGAACTCGCACACCGAATCAGCGTATTCGTCAATGTTGTTGCCTGACGCAATACGAAACATGTCCCAGTCCACGTGATGGAAGCAGTCTTGGAGTGTGGAATCAGCTTGTTCGGACCAGCGTTGGACAGTCCTCAGCGTGGGAGCTTCTTGTTTCAGTTTCTGTCTGTAGGCAGGGATCAGCAAAATGGAGTCGTGGTCAGCTTTTCCGAAAGGGGGGCGGGGCAGGGCCTTATATGCGTCGCAGTGATTATATGCGTCACAGTGATCCAAGGTTTTGCCAGCCCTGGTGGCGCAATCGACATGCTGATACATTTTAGGGAGTCTTGTTTTCAGATTAGCCTTGTTAAAATCCCCAGCTACAGTGAATGCAGCCTCAAGATGTATGGATTCCAGTTTGCAAAGTGTCAAATAAAGTTCGTTCAGAGCCATCGATGTGTCTGCTTGGGGGGGAATATATACGGCTGTGATTATAATCGAAGAGAATTCTCTTGGTAGATAATGCGGTCTGTATTTGATTGTGAGGAATTCTAAATCAGGTGAACAGAAGGATTTGAGTTCCTGTATGTTTCTGTGATCACACCACATCTCGTTAGCCAGAAGGCATACGCTCCCGCCCCTCTTCTTACCAGAAAGCTTGTTTCTGTCGGCGCGATGCGTGGAGAAACCCGCTGGCTGCACCGCCACCGAGAGCGTCTCTCCAGTGAGCCATGTTTCCGTGAAGCAAAGAACGTTAGTCTCTGATGTCCCTCTGGAATGCTACCCTTGCTCGGATTTCATCAACCTTGTTGTCAAGAGACTGGACATTGGCGAGAAAAATGCTAGGAAGTGGGGCACAATGTGCCCGTCTACGTAGTCTGACCAGAAGACCACCTCGTTTCCCTCTTTTACGAAGTCGTTTTTTTGGGTCGCCGGCTGGGATCCATTCCTTTGTCCTGGTTGAAAGGCAGAACACAGGATCCGCTTCGTGAAAGTCATATTCTTGGTCGTACTGATGGTGAGTTGACGCTGATCTTATATTCAGTAGTTCTTCTCGACTGTATGTAATGAAACCTAAGATGACCTGGGGTACTAATGTAAGAAATAACACGTAAAAAAACAAAAAACTGCATAGTTTCCTAGGAACGCGAAGCGAGGCAGCCATCTCTGTCGGCGCCGGAAGTGCAACATCTTGAACATATTGAACTCCAATCATCTCAGGCCAATCATCTCATGCCAGTGGCACATTATATGCATTTATAGTTCGATCAGATTATCCGTCATAATCATAGGCCAGTACGGAGAATGAAGTCAAAACAAAATCCACCTCCATCCATGCCTTAAGAAAGAGACGATTTTAGCAAATAGACCACTTGCGAATTGATGGAAAATTACGAAAACACTGAGCGACGAAAGATAATTTTTGTTTTATTGGTCAAATGTTTGTGGAAGCCTGGCTTCCCTTGGCATCCATGAATACACGCAGCTGGAAGGGAGCTGTGCCAGTTGTGCACACAAGGTCAAGTACATGGCCTCTGTCATGGGTTGGCAAGTTGACGTACCTTGTGAAGTTGAAGCAATCCAACAGGGCCATGAAGTCTCTGGCCAAATCACATCCGTCAGAGTCCACATGAATGTTAAGTGCGGGAACTTATAGACGGGTCTCATGAGGCCTGTGCATGAACAGCCGGGGGGAAAAACACCTGGTGAAGACAAAAAGACAGAGAAATATCACAAAATGTTGTAGTAATACATGCTGGAACTGTTGCGACTGGGAAGCATACGCTAAGCATCTAATTAAGATGTTTTGTGCCGTATTTTTCAAGTGAAACAATGTGCATGAAAACTTGTCTCATTGAATGACGATAAACACTTCGTTGAAGAATCCCGTCCATAGTTCCTACTGGTATTAGTACTGTTGACCAATCACCGACGAAGGGGCGTAGACTTTGGCAACAGAACTTCAACTTGCCTCAAGTATATATATTTTTCCGCTCGAACAGCTGGAAAATCCCTGCCGGAACTCCGAAACGAACAAAAACATCACATAATGTTGTCATAATATATGCATAAATTGTTTCAACTGGGAAGCATGCAACAGCCTTAAATGTAGATAATTCTGATAGTTTTGCTTGAATTACAAAGGCCAGCAGGTGCTTTTGACACTGTGCTTTTGACATGTGCAAATGGACTAAAGCACGAGCACGAGAACAATTTTGTGGAAAAAGGCATGGAATCCATTTCATTAGTTTAGTTTAACCTAGTTTGCTTCCTTCTGTGAGGCTGGCTCAAGGTTATTTGCCCCAGAATGCCTGATTGTGAGAAATCACAGTGATTATGCAAAGAGTTGCTGTAAACACTTCAGCGTGAAAACATGTTGATATGCCTCGTTTGTGACAGACTAGTGAGATACTGCCAACAACATCTTGGCCTATATGGGTTTCTTTATTGGCTTTAACTAGCTGAGGAGGACACAACATTATGTAATAAATTATGTGATACAATAAATGGTCATAATCACTATCAATCCTTCATAGACAGGCTACTATTATGAAAGTATTATCATTACATAATACACAATTTTGTTTGTTTATTGTAAATAAATGTGTCATTCGGTGATTGCTTTGAACACAATCTTTCACCAGTTTCCCATTGTAATTGCTGTAGCTCCGGTGTTAGCCTTATTCTACTGCAAATCACAGTTAAGAAAATGGAGATGCTAGCATAACGAAATAACACTGATACTTTGAATAACAGTGATACTTGCTGACTACACCTGACAATTATGTTGCACAATTAGCCTATAGCTTACATATAGTACCAGTCAAAAGTTTGGACACACATACTCATTTCAGGGTTTGTCTTTATTTAGAGTATTTTCTAAAACTGTGAAAAACAGTGTGCAAAGCTGTCATCAAGGCTACTTTGATGAATCTCAAAAATAAAGTATATTTTGATTTAACACTCTTTTGGTTACTACATTTTGGTTACTACATATGTTTTATTTCATAGTTTTGATGTCTTCACTATTATTCTACAATGTAAAAAATGGTACAAATAAAAATGAATTAGTAGCTGTCCAAATGTTTTGACTGGTACTGTACGTAGACTGACAAACCCCCTTGGCCCTCCTCCTCCTGCTCCCTCTAGGCCCTGACCACAGGCAGTATCCCAGGTTTCATCGACGTGGTGATGAACCTGAACTCCCCCGCACTGCTGGAGGACAACCTCATCTGGCAGGCCAAGACGTCGGGCAAGCGGATGCTGTTCTATGGGGACGACACCTGGGTGAAGCTCTTTCCCAAGCACTTCATGGAGTATGACGGCACCACCTCTTTCTTTGTGTCCGACTACACTGAGGTCAGTCATGGTCATAGTCTGTTTGAAGGTCAGGGCCATGCCCTTTAACCTTTGCACTCTCATTGATTTTGTTTGTTTGGTGTGATTTGTTTCATTGTTAGTTACATGGGAACGCCATGCCAATTTACTACTACGTTTTTTCCAAGATTCCGTGTCATATTGGCTCAAGTTTAATCTGCTTCTATTACATAATATTTCTAACATACTATACATAAAGACTTTCTTAGAGGTCTGATTAAGAAACAATGACACAGTCTAGATTGTGTCTTGGTGTTAGTCTTTTGTGTTGACATGTCCCCGCTGACTCTTCCCAGGTTGACAACAACGTGACTCGTCACCTGGATAGCACGCTGAAAAGAGACGACTGGGACATTCTGATCCTGCACTACTTGGGCCTGGACCACATCGGACACATCAGTGGACCCCACAGCTCCCTCATCCAGCCCAAACTAATGGAGATGGATGACATCCTCAAGAAGATTCATGGCTCCCTCATCTTAAAGGTATAGAAGCCTACTTTTCAATAGAAAAACAACGCATACAGTACCAGTCAAAAGTTTGGACACACCTACTTATTCAAGGGTTTTTCTTTATTTTGACTATTTTCTACATTGTTGAATAATACTGAAGACAACAAAACTATCAAATAACACATATTGAATCATGTAGTAACCAAAAAAGTGTTAAATAAATCTAAATATATTTTAGATTCTTCAAATTAGTCATTAGTTGCTTTGATGACAGCTTTGCTCACTCGTGGCATTCTCTCAACCAACTTCACCTGGAATGCTTTTCCAACAGTGTTTGAGGAGTTTTCAAATATGCTGAGCAATTGTTTGGCAATTGGATGGCGTATCGCTGCAAAATGCTGTGGTAGCCATGCTGGTCAAGTGTGCCTTGAATTCTAAATAAATCACTGACGGTGTCACCAGCAAAGCACCCCCACACCATCAAAACTCCTCCTCCATGCTTCACTGTGAGAACTACACATGCAGAGATCATCCGTTCACCTACTCTGTGTCTCACACAGACACGGTGGTTGGAACCAAACATCTCAAATTTACACTCGTCAGACCAAAGGACAGATTTCAACCGGTCTAATGTCCATTGCTTGTGTTTCTTGGCCCAAGCAAGTCTCTTCTTATTGTTGTCCTTTAGTAGTGGTTTCTTTGCAGCATGATTCACACTCACCGCTGAACAGTTGATGTGTCTGTTACTTGAACTCTGTGAAGCATTTATTTGGGCTGCAATCTGATGTGCAGTTAACTCTAATGAATTTATCCTCTGCAGCAGAGGTAACTCTGGGTCTTCCTGTGTTGTGGCGGTCCTCATGAGAGACAGTTTCATCATAGCGCTTGATGGTTTTTGCGACTGCACTTGAAGAAACCTTCAAAGTTCTTGAAATGTTACGCATTGACTGACTTTCATGTCTTAAAGTAATGATGGACTGTCATTTCTCTTTGCTTATTTGAGCAGTTCTTGCCATAATAATATGGACTTTTACCAAATAGAGCGATCTTCTGTATTCCACCGGTACTTTGTCACAACACAACTGATTGGCTCAAATGCATTAAGAAGGAAAGATATTCCACAAATGAACTTTTAACAAGGCACACCTGTTAATTGAAATGCATTCGAGGTGACTTCCTCATGAAGCTGGTTGAGTGAATGCCAAGAGTGTGGAAAGCTGTCATTGAGGCAATGGGTGGCTTCTTTGAAGAATCTCAAATTTAAAATATACTTTTTTTGGTTACTACATGATTCAATATGTGTTATTTCATAGTTTTGATGTCTTCACTATTATTTAAAGAAAACCCATGGAATGAGTAGGTGTGTCCAAACTTTGGACTGGTACTGTATATTGTTCCAATCAAGATTCTAAGAAGAGTTTAAGGATATGCGGTACTGTTTTTGTCTGCCCCAAAACATTGAAACTGCACCTTTCAATTTACACATCTTCAGGAAATCTCCTGCTTATTTTCAACCTTTTCTAATAAGGTTTAGGATATCAGTTATGACAAGTATCATCATTTATTTGTGGGAGAATGTCCTGTTATGATTAGCGCTTTTGAAGCACTCAACAGTAGTTTTCTTGTAAAAACATGTATAGGACCATGACTGTAAACGGTGTTCTTGTGCATATTTAACCGCGCCAGCCTTGTAGCTATCTTACTCTCTCTTGCACTTAGGCAACAGGGAGCTCTGAATTAAATGTTATTGAAAGCCTCAGCTCCAAACTTTCCAGTAAAAGCCTGCTGCTGTTCTTTACACAGTACCATTGTGACCTATATATATAGACAGCCCATTGTGGTCCCATAAGGTGCCTAAGAAGCTGAATGAAGAAACCCACAAAGCATGTTCCCTCAGATGGCTGAGATGACTAGTAAGACGTTCAACGAGTTTTGAAGTGTAAAACAGTGACTTTCATAGCCTTGCCGAACTAACAATATCCTTTTTCTTCACTCTGTGTCGGTGCTGTGATAAAAGAAATGATGCATCGTGCAAAGTGGTTGGCTGGGATAGGGAAAAAAGGCAACGCAGGCTCCTCCCATGGCTCCACGGTAAAAAGGTAGCCAGAGCTTCTTTCCTACTTTGGCCTTCCCGGATTAGAAAGGAGAAGCCAGTACCTGCAGTGTGGGACAACACACAATCTGAGCTACAGTTTCTGGAGGGGAAGGGATTAAAGACTGCAGCACTGTGACATTTGCAGACCTGCCAACCTGCACGCGGTTACAAAAAACGACCCTAAAATAGGCTTCTAGTTCGTCATTGTGGTTTTTGACTCAACCATTTGAGGTTGGAGATGAGCCAATCAGAGAACTTGGCTAGGAGAAAAAATCTCTAGCTCTCCGTTCCAGCTGTTCCACTTTATACTGTCTTTCACAGAAGTTATGTTAGACTTTTAAAGGTGACTATGCCGATGTTTATTAATCAGTTAATTAATCTCTAGACCCAAACTGTTACAGACCTATATCCATCCTGCCCTGCCTTTCTATGTCTTCAAAAGCCAAGTGAACAAACAGGTTCACTTGGCAATGCAATCTGTTTTCCGAGCTGGTCACAGGTGCACCTCAGCCACGCTCAAGGTCCTACACGATATCATAACTGTTATCGATAAAAGACAGTACTATGCAGCCGCCAAGGTTTTCGACTCTGTAACCTCTTGAAACTCCCCATCCCGGATCCGGGATCGTGACTAAAGCCTCAGGCTCATTAGCATAACGCAACGTTAACGATTTCTGAAAATCGCAAATAAAATGAAAATAATGCGCCTACTCTCAAGCTTAGCCTTTTCTTAACAACACTGTCATCTCAGATTTTCAAAATATGCTTTTGAACCATAGCAATTCACTAATTTGTGTAAGAGTATGCTAAGCTAGCTTAGCATTTTGAGTAGCATTTAGCACGCAACATTTTCACAAAAACAGATAACCAAATAAATAAAATCATTTACCTTTGAAGAGCTTCTGATGTTTTCAATGAGGAGACTCAGTTACATAGCAAATGTGCAGTTTTTCAAAAAAATATTATTTGTGCAGGACAAATCGCTCCGTTTTGTTCGTTTGGCTATGAAAAAAACCTGTATACAGTTATAGCCTCAAGCTCATTAGCATAATGTAACATTTACGATTTCTGAAAATCGCAAATAAAATGAAAATAATGCGCCTACTTTCAAGCTTAGCCTTTTCTTAACAACACTGTCATCTCAGATTTTCAAAATATGCTTTTGAACCATAGCAATTCACTAATTTGTGTAAGAGTATGCTAAGCTAGCTTAGCATTTTGAGTAGCATTTAGCACGCAACATTTTCACAAAAACCAGATAACCAAATAAATAAAATCATTTACCTTTGAAGAGCTTCGGATGTTTTCAATGAGGAGACTCTCAGTTACATAGCAAATGTGCAGTTTTTCCTGAAAGCGTCTTTGTGTAGGAGAAATCGCTCCGTTTTGTACATCACATTTGGCTACCGAAACGAACCGAAAATTCAGTCACCTACAACGTCAAACTTTTTCCGAATTAACTCCATAATATCGACGAAACATGGCAAACGTTGTTTGGAATCAATCCTCAAGGTGTTTTTTCACATATCTCTTCATTGAGATATCGTTCGTGGAAGCCTGCTTTCTTCTCTAAATTCCATGGAAAAATACTTGCAGCTGAGTTTTGCGCACCAATTTCGGCGCAGGACACCGGGCGGACACCTGGTAAATGTGGTCTCTTATGGTCAATCTTCCAATGATATGCCTACAAATACGTCACAATGCTGCAGACACCTTGGGAAACGACAGAAAGGGCAGGCTCGTTCCTCTCGCATTCACAGCCATATAAGGAGACAATGGAAAACGAAGCCTCAAAAATCCTGCTCATTTCCTGGATGACGTCTCATCTTGGTTTTGCCTGTAGCTCACGTTCTAGGGCACGCACAGAGAATATCTTTGCAGTTCTGGACACGTCAGAGTGTTTTCTTTCCAAAGCTACCAATTATATGCTTAGTCGAGCATCTTTTTGTGACGAAATATTGCGCTTAAAACGGGCACATCTTTTTATCCAAAAATGATATAGCGCCCCCAGAGTTTCAACAGGTTAATCACAGTATTCTTATCGGCAGACTCAACAGCCTTGGTTTCTCTAATGACTGTCTCGACTGGTTCACTAACTACTTCTCAGATAGAGTTCAGTGTGTCAATTCAGGTGGCCCGTTGGCCGGACCTCAGGCAGTCTCTATAGGGGTGCCACAGGGTTTAATTCTCTCAGCGACTCATTTCTTCGTATATATCAATGATGTCGCTCTTGCTGTGGGTGATTCTTTGCTCCACCTCTACGCAGACAACACCATTCTGTATACATCTGGCCCTTCTTTGGACATTGTGTTAACAAACCTCCAAACGAGCTTCAACGCCATACAGCACTCCTTCCGTGGCCTCCAACCGCTCTTAAATGCTAATAAAAGAAATGCATGCTCTTCAACCGATTGCTAGTCGGGCGGGCGGGTGCGGGCAGCATCACTACTCTGGACGGTTCTGACTTAGAATATGTGGACAACTATAATACCTGGTGTCTGGCTAGACTGTTAACAATCCTTCCAGACTCACATTAAGCATCTCCAATCAAAAGTTAATTCTAGAATCAGCTTCCTATTGTGCAACAAAGCCTCCTTCACTCATGCTGCCAAATATACCCTCGTAAATCTGACTATCCTACCGATCCTTGACTTTGGCGATTAATTTGCAAAATAGCCTCCAACACTCTACTCAGCAAATTGGATGCAGTCTATCACAGTGCCATCTGTTTTGTCACCAAAGCCCCATATACTACCCACCACTGCGACCTGTATGCTCTCGTTGGCTGGCCCTTGCTACACATTTGTCGCCAAACCCACTGGTTCATGGTCATCTGTAAGTCCTTGCTAGGTAAAGCTCCATCTTATCTCAGCTCACTGGTCACCATAGCAACACCCACCCATAGGACACGCTCCAGCAAAACAACGTTCTAACATTTAGCAGACGCTCTTATCCAGAGTGACTTGCTGAGTAGTGAGTGCATACATTTTCATACTTATACCCCCGTGGGACTCGAACCCACAACCCTGTAGTTTCAAGCGCTTCCAACTGAGCTACACGGGGCACAAAGTCTCAAACTGCACCATTTTTTGTTTCTCTCTGTCACTCATGCACTTTCAAACATTTTTCAAGATGATTGATGAGAAAAGTATTGTCCAACCCATAGAGTATCTCACTGCACCCCTATATGTCATGTCTTGAAATATGCAGACACACAGATTAAAAGTTTCTATTGTAATACTTCTGAACCCCAACTTTCTAACTTCGCCCATAACCTTTGGACTTTATAACATTCCCAGAAGGCATGGATTATTATAACATAATACAAAATGTACCTGGTCATTTAATTTAATGTACTGCAGGCGTAAGACCTATGTGTTTAACCTTCTGAATGAATGATTATATTGAAGATTGAAGCCGCCTCTTAATGAGTTCCGAGAGCCGATCTGTTACCCAAATAAATAACATCAAATTATTTAGTCTACTGGTAATTGTTTTTGACTACAGACAGTATGCTGTTATTCCTTTTTTTCCTGCATTCATACATTTGTCTGTATGTCTATTCAACATTTGGTAAAAATGAAACCATGCCATGAATTAATAACAATATAGATTTTTTTCACAATGCAATGTGACACATTGACAACTCAAATCACTTTAAAGAGCCGTCTAATATTAGACAACAAATAAATATACAAAAAAATGACTTCAAACAGTCCATTGATCATTGGATTTCTTCAAATTGCTGTGCAGGAAAAGGATGTCATCCACCGTGTCTGGTCGTAGGCTCGCATCTGGCTTCCCTTCGCTCTCTCTCTCTGCACCTCCATTCATTTACAAGGATAGTCTAGTAGTGGCTTGCGAAAGTATTCACCCCCCTTGGCATGTTTCCTTTTTTGTTGCCTTACAACCTCAAATTAAAATAGTTTTTGGGGGGAGTTGTATCATTTGATTTACACAACATACCTACCACTTTGAAGATACAAAATATTTTTGGCGAAACAAACAAGAAATAAGACAAAAAAAACAGAACTTAAATGTGCATAACTATTCACCTCCCAAAGTCAATACTTTACAGAGCCACCTTTTGCAGCAATTATAAGTTGCAAGTCTCTTGGGGTATGTCTCTATAAGCTTGGCACATCTAGCCACTGGGATTTTTGCCCATTCTTCAAGAAAAAAACGCTCCAGCTCCTTCAATTTGGATGGGTTCAGCTGGTGTACAGCAATCTTTAAGTCATACCACAGATTCTCAATTGGATTGAGGTCTGGGCTTTGACTAGGCCATTCCAAGACATTAAATGTTTCCCTTTAAACCATTCGAGTGTTGCTTTAGCTGTATGCTTAGGGTCATTGTCCTGCTGGAAGGTGAACCTCCGTCCAAGTCTCAAATATCTGGAAGACTGAAACAGGTTTCCCTCAAGAATTTCCCTGTATTTAGCGCCATTCACCATTCCTTAAATTCTGACCAATTTCCCTGTCCCTGCCGATGTAAAACATTCTTGGTAATCTCGGGGTGATGAGAGTGTTGGGTTTGCGCCAGACATAGTGTTTTCTTTGATGGCCAAAATGCTCAATTTTAGTCTCATCTGACCAGAGTACCTTCTACCATGTTTAGGGAGTCTCCCACATGCCTTTTGGTGAACACCAAACCTGTCTGCTTATTTTTTCTTTAAGCAATGGCTTTTTTTCTGGCCACTCTTCCATAAACCCAGCTCTGTGGAGTGTACAGCTTAATGTGGTCCTATGGACATATACTCCAATCTCCGCTGTAGAGCTTTGCAGCTCCTTTAGGGTTATCTTTGGTCTCTTTGTTGCCTCTGATTAATGTCCTCCTTTCCTGGTCTGTGAGTTTTGGTGGGCGGCCCTGTCTTGGCAGGTTTGTTGTTGTGCCAAATTCTTTCCATTTTTGAATAATAGATTTAGTGGTGCTCTGTGGGATGTTCAAAGTTTCTGATATTTGTTTATAACCCAACCCTGATCTGTACTTCTCAACTTTGTCCTTGACCAGTTTGGAGAGCTCCTTGTTCTTCATGGTGCCGCTTGCTTGGTGGTGCCCCTTGCTTAGTGGTGTTGCAGACTCTGGGGACTTTTAGAACAGGTGTAAATATACTGAGATCACGTGACAGATCATGTGACACTTATTTAACTAATAATGTGTCTTCTGAAGGTAATTGGTTGCACCAGATCTTATTTAGGGGCTTCATAGCGAAGGGGGTGAATACATATGCACACACCACTTTTCCGGGGGTTTATTTCATCAATTTTTTAAATTTCCCTTCACCAATTTGGACTATTTTGTGTATGTCCATTATATGAAATCCAAATAAAATCCATTTAAATTACAGGTTGTAATGCAACAAAATAGGAAACATGTGATGTGGCGGAGCATGAGAAGGGTGTGAGTCTGGGCAGGTGTGATATCGTTTGTGTGTGTATGTTTTGAATTGTCCCCCCCCCCCAAAAAAAAATGTGCGTACAAAACAATGACAAGCTTGCAACACGCATCTGATTATTAATTATGAATAGGATTTATTTTAATTATTTCGCCACACAATTATCAGGTGGACAGTAGGCCCCTTGAAGCAAGAGGAAATCAGCAACATCCACAAGTACTCTTTCACAATAGCTGGCCTTATGTTATCTGCAGTTTTGACCTGCACTGTCCCACTCCATGGTGGATAACACAAACTCCTCATTTATGTAATGGGCTGTAAGGCACAAGTATCCTATTCATCGAAAATCATCAGTCCACCTGTCAAGTGTAATTGCGCCATTGAATTTACCCAAGTTCACTCTCAACTCTGGGACCACACGCCTGCATTTTTTTTTCTGATGCAAGACTCTAGTGCCAGAGAGGAGAGACTCTCAGACTGAAACAGTCACAACTCCATTAATTTACAAAAGGATAGTCTAATAGCTCGGCTAGGTGTGAAAAATCCCCCAATTTATGCCACAGTTTAGGCTAACAATAGATCAGCGATTTAACTCCCCCTTGTGATAGTGTGGCTCAATGACCGAATGACACAATTTTCCACCATCTGCCGCCATCTACCGCAAACTGTTGCGGCATAAGCTCAAAACATGTCGTTAGTAAAGATTGAAAAAAGTAAGTGGCCTAGACAGCTGCCGTGGGGAATTCCTGATTCTTCCTAGTTTATGTTAGAGGCTTCCATTAAAGAACACCCTCTGTGTTCTGTTAGACAGGTAAGTCTTTATCCACAATATAGCAGGGGATGCAAAGCCATATGTTTTCCAGCAGCTGACTGATCGATAATGTCAAAAGCCGCAATGAAGTCTAACAAAACAGCCCCTCCCCCAATATTTTATCATCAATTTCTCTCAGCCAATCATTAGAAATTTGTGTAAGTGCTGTGCTTGTTGAATGCCCTTCCCTAATAAGCGAGCTGAAAGTCTTTTGTGAATTTGTTTACTGTAAAATAGCAATGTATCTGGTCAACCACACATTTTTCCAAAAGTTTAGTAAGGGTTGGTAACAGACTGATTGGTCGGCTATTTGAGCCAGTAAAGGGGACTTTACTATTCTTAGGTAGAAGAATAACTTATGCTTCCCTCCAGGCCTGAGGGCACACACTTTCTAGTAGGCTGAAATGAAAGATATGGCAAATAGGAGTGGAAATATCATCTGCTTTGATCCTCAGTAATTTCCCATCCAAGTTGTCAGACCCCGGTGGCGTGTCATTGTTGATAGACAATAATTTTTCCACACTCACTTTATGGAATTTAAAACTACAATGCAGATTAGATGGAGGTAATAACTCTTAAGCATCTTGGATGTGTGGTGTCAGCGTTTGTTGCTGGCATGTCATGCCTAAATTTTCTAATCCTGCCAATGAAAAAATTATTAAAGTAATCGGCAATATCAGTGAGTTTGGTGATGAACGAGCCAATTGATTCAATGAATAATGAAGCTGAGTTTGCCTTTTTGCCCAAAATTTCATTTAAATGTGATTTTTACTATCATTCAGTATTTCATTTATATTTGTTTCATAGAATGGTTTCTTCTTTTTTTTATTTAGTTTAGTCACATGATTTCTCAATTTGCAGTACGTTTGTCAATTGCTTGTGCAGTCAGACTTATTTGCCATTTATTTTCCCTTATCTCTCTCAACCATAAAATGTTTCAATTCCTCATCAATCCATGGGGATTTAACCGTTTTTACATGAAATTTCTTAATGAGTGCATGCTTATTAGTAACTGGAATAAGCAATTTCATAAATGTATCATGCGCCCATTAAGGTGTATGGTTGCACCTCATTACACACCAACAAAATTATTTACATCAACAACACAGGAATCAATACAAAACTTATTGTATGACCTTTAATATACGATATTAGGCAGAGCCTTTGGAACTTTGGTTTTCTTAGATATGCCTACGATATTGTGATCATCAGGTGGATCGAGATACTGCTTTCAAGCATATTTCTGCAGCATTAGTAAACATGTGATCAATACATTGATGATTTCATTCCTGTGCTGTTTGTAACCTGTGTCTGCAACCTGAACCAGGTTGCAGGCACTGGTTACAGTTTGAAGCTTTTTCTTGAGTAGGCAGCCTGATGGTGTCCTTTTTAGTAGTGGTTTTGATGCAGCCATTCAACCATGATGACTGATTCACGCAGTCTCCTCTGAGTATTTGATGTTGAGATGTGTCTCTTACTTGAACTCTGTGAAGCATTTATTTGGGCTTCCAAATACTTTTAGACTTTTACTCAAGTAGTATTTTACTGGGTGACTTTCATTTTTGAGACTTTCTTTTAAGGTTTCTTTTCTTTACTTTTACTCAAGTCTGACATTTGGGTACTTTTTCCACCACTGTCTGGAAGCAATGTCAGCACAAGAACGGTTAACCGGGAGCTTTATGAAATGGGTTTCCATGGCCGAGCACCCGCACACAAGCCTAAGATCACCATGCGCAATGCCAAGCGTTGGCTGGAGGGGTGTAAAGCTTTCCGATATCGGACTCTGGACAGTGGAAACACATTCTCTGGAGTGAAGAATCACGCTTCAGCGTCTGGAAGTTTGATGGATGAATCTGGGTTTGGCGGATGCCAGGAGAACGCTACCTGCCCGAATGTATAGTGCCAACTGTACATTTTGGTGGAGGAGGAATAATGATCTGAGGCAGTTTTTCATGGGTTTGGGGTAGGCCCCTTAGTTCCAGTGAAGGGAAATCTTAACGCTACAGCATACAATAACATTCTAGATGATTCTGTGTGGCAATAGTTTGGGTAAGGCCCTTCCCTGTTTCAGCATGACAATGCTCCCATGCGCAAAGCGAGGTCCGTACAGAATTGGTTTTATCGAGTTCGGAGTGGAAGAAATTGACTGGCCTGCACAGATCCTGACCTCAACCCCATCGAACACTTTTGGGGTGAATTGGAACGCTGAATGCGAACCAGGCCTAATCGCCCAACATCAGTGCCCTACTTCACTAATGCTCTTGTGGCTGAATGGAAGCAAGTTCCCACAGCAATGTTCCAACATCTCGTGGAAACTCTTCCCAGAAGAGTGGACGCTGTTATAGCAGCAAAGGGGGAACAAACTCTATATTAATGCCCATGATTTTGGAATGAGACGTTCAACTAGCAGGTGTCCACATACTTTTGGTTATGTAGTGTATTTAAACTCAAAATTCATAATGTTCTTTAATAACTGCCCTTAACAAATCAGTAATGAATGGTCTTTGGTGTTTATTTAATTCATTTTAACACTTGAATTGTGTTATTAAGTGTTTTCCGTTTGTTTGTGCATGTAGCCTACAGTTGCATAAAATAATGAAAGTGCTCTTTTGTTCTTTGAAATACATTTGATTTCATATGTTACTTAAGACCTTCATAAACACAACCAAATACGTATTATTTTGATAGCATATATGACATTTATTTGTTACATTGTTAGAATGTTGATGTTCAAAAGACACGTCATTGCTCCAAATTCGGGGTCCAAACGAGGCCAGGCTTTTCTGATGTTAATCACTTTTACGGAGGCCAATCAAGGTAGATCAGGCTATGGCTGCATATTAGACACCATCAAAGGAAACAAATTATAGCCTAGCAGTGTGCTAATGCAATAATAGTAGCCAATAGCTTATGTAGACTAGAACAGTGGTCAGCAACCTTTTCTTATTACAAATGCAAGCCGAATGCAATTCTCTGCTGGGTGCGGGACATCAAGTCTGCCTAAAATGTGTTGTGTGATATCAGTTACATTATCAATAGCCTATAGGCCCTAGCTAGAGTGCACGGTCAGAGAAGCACAGGGCAAAGTTAATTTTCCAAGAAAATGTACTTCCTAAAAAGTATTAGCTATTTACTCTGACTGGAAAAATCAATATTGTTTGATGCATTTGCCTTTTATCATATATGATAAGAGAGGTCTGATTTTTCTCCATGTAGGCCTTCACTTTATTATAAATAATGAAATACATAAGTAATCACACCGCTCAGTTCAACTTCCGGCGCCGACAGCGATGGCCGCCTCGCTTCGCGTTCCTAGGAAAATATGCAGTATTTTTTGGGGGTGTTATTTCTTACATTGGTACCCCAGGTAATCTTAGGTTTTATTACATTCGGGAGGAGCTACTGGACATAAGAGTAACGTCAACTCACTATCATTATGACCAGGAATATGACTTTCCCTGCACACTGCCCTAACCCATCTGGACAAGAGGAATACCTATGTGAGAATGCTGTTCATCGTCTACAGCTCAGCATTTAACACCATAGCACCCTCCAAACTCGTCATCAAGTTCGAGACCCTGGGTCTCGACCCCGCCCTGTGCAACTGGGTACTGGACTTCCTGACGGGCCGCCCCTAGGTGGTGAGGGCAGGTAACAACATCTCCACCCCGCTGATCCTCAACACTGGGGCCCCACAAGGTTGCGTTCTGAGCCCTCTCCTGTACTCCCTGTTCACCCACGACTGTGTGGCCATGCACGCCTCCAACTCATTCATCAAGTTTGCAGACGACACTACAGTGGTAGGCTTGATTACCAACAACGACGAGACCCAGGGAGGAGGGAGGAGGTGAGGGCCCTCCTATAGGGAGGAGGTGAGGGCCCTTGGAGTGTAGTGTCAGGAAAATAACCTCACACTCAACGTCAACAAAACAATGGAGATGATCGTAGACTTTAGGAAACAGCAGAGGGACCACCCCCCCTATCCACATCGACGGGACAATAGTGGAGAGGGTAGTAAGTTTTAAGTTCCTCGGCGTACACATCACGGACAAACTGAATTGGTCCGCCACACAGACAGTGTGGTGAAGAAGGCGCGGCAGCGCCTCTTCAACCTCAGGAGGCTGAAGAAATTTGGCTTGTCACTGAAAACACTCTCAAACTTTTACAGATGCACAATCGAGAGCATCTGCTCCGCCCACAGCCGTAAGGCTCTCCAGAGGGTAGTGAGGTCTGCACAACGCATCACTGGGGGCAAACTGCCTGCCCTCCAGGGCACCTACACCAGCCGATGTCACAGGAAGGCCATAAAGATCATCAAGGACAACAACCACCCGAGCCACTGCCTGTTCACCCCGCTATCAACCAGAAGGCGAGGTCAGTAGAGGTGCATCAAAGCAGGGACTGAGAGACTGAAAAACAGCCTCTATCTCAAGGCCATCAGACTGTTAAACAGCCACCACTAGCATTGAGTGGCTGCTGCCAACATACTGACTCAACTCCAGCCACTTTAATATTGGCAAATTTATGTAAAAAATTTATCACTAGCCACTTTAAACAATGCCACTTAATATAATGTTTACATACCCTACATGACTCATCTCATATGTATATACTGTACTCGATGCCATCTACTGCATCTTGCCTATGCCGTTCTGTACCATCACTCATTCACATATCTTTATGTACATATTCTTCATCCCTTTACACCTGTGTGTATAAGGTAGTTGTTGTGAAATTGTTAGGTTAGATTACTCGTTGATTATTACTGCATTGTCGGAACTAAAAGCACAAGCATTTCGCTACACTCACATTAACATCTGCTAACCATGTGTATGTGACAAATAAGATTTGATTTGATGTGAGAATCACATTTTCAGTCTTTCAAGGTGTGTCTCTAAGAGCTTTGCACACCTGGATTGTACAATATTTTTCCGTTATAATTTTCAAATTTCTTCAAGTTTTGTCAAAATTGTTGTTGATCATAACTACACAACCATTTTCAAGATATTCCATAGTTTTTCAATCCAATTTAAGTCAAAACTAACTCGACAACTCAGGAACTTTCACTGTCTTCTTGGTAAGCAACTGCAGAGTAGATTTTGCCTTGTTTTGGATTATTGTCCTGCTGAAAGGTGAATTAATCTTCCAGTGTCTGGTGGAAAGCAGACAAACAGGTTTTCCTCTAGGATTTTGCCTTTGATTACCACTATGCTTGAAAATATGGGGAGTGGTACTCATTAATGTGTTGTGTTGGATTTGCTCCAAACATAACACTTTGTATTAATAAGGACAAACAGTTGATTTCTTTGTCACATTTAAAAAAACTTTTTTTTTGCCTTGTTGCAAACAGGATGCATTTTTTTGAATATTTTTTATTCTGTACAGGCTTCCTTCTTTTCACTCGGTCATTTAGGTTAGTGTTGTGGATTAACAACAATGTTGATCTATCCTCAGTTTTCTCCGATCACAGCCATTAAAGTCACCATTGGCCCCATGGTAAAATCCCTGAGCGGTTTCCTTCCACTCTGGCAACGAAGTTCAGAAGGATGCCTGTATCTTTGTAGTGACTGGTTGTGTTGATCCAACTTCCCAAGTGTAATTAATAACTGTACCATGCTCAAAGGGATATTCAATGTCTGCTTTTTTTATTTGAACCAATCCACCAATAGGTGCCCTTTTTTCTGAGGCATTGGAAAACCTCCCTGGTGTTTGTGGTTGAATCTGTGTTTGAAATTCACCGCTTGATTGAGGGACCTTACTGATAGTTGTATGTGTGGGGTACAGAGAGAGTCATTAAAAAAATCATGTTAAACAGTATTGCACACGGAGTGAGTCCACGCAACTTATTATGTGACTTGTTAAGCACATTTTCACTCCTGAACATATTTATGCTTGCCATAACAAAGGGTATGACTATGTATTGACTCCATGACTTCATTTTTTATTAGTTTGTAAACATTTTGAAAATATAATTCCACTTTGATGTTATGGGGTTATTGTGTAAGCCAGTTACCCCAAAAAAATCACAATTTAATCTATTTTAAATTTAGGCTGTAACATGTGGAAAAAGTCAAGGCGTACGTATGAATACTTTCTGAAGGCACTGTACTTACGAGGTACATCGGAGCATAAATTGAGAACAATTGTTTTTATTTGACTGGACTGATGGTCAGTCTCAGTGGAGGGAGGCAGAGAGTGTGAGTCGAAGTGGAAAAGCGTGTTTCTTTTCTGAAAGGTATTTTCCTGGTTAAATAAAGGTTAAATAAATATACAAAGTGTTGTAGGGAAAAACAACACTCATAAAAACACCCATTTGCTGTATTCTCTGACAACCTCTCGCTCTAGGCATGATTTTGAAATCTTACAGTAGCCTGCTCTACAGCCAGTATTCATTTAGCTGTGGACGCGTGGAAACTGCTGTAGACACGGTGATCTAAGGTATCAGATTAGCCAAACGGTATGCCTACAGATGCAACTATTTAACTGTCTAGGCTCGCCAGGAAGGCAGAGTTTGTATTGTCAGACAAATAAAATGGTTAAAAATGGGAACACTTCAGTTACCCAGCATGCAGGGTAGCTGAAATAGGTGTACCTATTGCATTATTAGCAAAGAAACACATTTTTAATAAAAATAAATAAAAATTAAAAGTAGCTTGGCTGGGTGACCAACCCTCTGTAACTTTTGTTAAGGCTGCTGTACAAAAACAGTTAGTTCTACGTCCTCCACAGAAATGCCATAATTGTTACTGGGTGGCTGTATCGCTGTAATTTTACCAAATGAGTCGGATCGGGGCAGGCAGGCAGATGCGGCCTCCTTCATGATCCCGTATGATTGTTCTAAAATACGACTGTTGAGTTCTATAAATTGCCTGTCCAATATCTCGTTCCATAATGTCTGTTAATCCGAGTTGCTCCTAACTGGGGCTGCTTTCCCCGCTTTGGATTGTGACACGAGTCCCCAAACCTTGCTAATAGTTTTTTGTTTCGGGAACAGGTTGCTAGCATCCTGGTTGTGGATTTCATTTTGACCATCAAATCATCTGTAACCTTAATGATTTTAATCAAACTTGCCTTTAGAATTGTCTCTTATGTACTGAAACTGTCTTTTAAGGCCCTCGATTAGATCGATGCAATTAGTGATTGATATAGAGGGGGACTGGAGGCCGTTCATGGGGAAATCACTAATATCAAATAACTTGGCAAATGCTCCAACGTCCTTTTCTATATGCGGTTTCTTGAAAAAAAATGTAACAGTGAGATTTGTTTGGCCATTTCACGTGTTTTTGTTTGCCTAGCTAACAGTGAGTGGCCTACACAGTATAGCCTAGCCTACACAGCTGTAGCTACTGTTTACTGCACATGGTGTCACTGTGGAGTGACATGTGCCAGAACCCACCAATAATGTTTTCAAATTGATAAGCGGATTTGTTTCAGTTTCTCCCTGGTAAATAATCGAGCATAATTCAAATGCATTACTTTGTCCTACATGGAATAGATTTCATGTACAGCACTAGATTTGATGTGGATGTACTTTTAATGTAAGATGTCTTTGAGTGTCTGAAAAGGCATCTGCCAAATAAAATATATTATTGTTGTCGTTATTATTATTATTATTAGTATTAGTATTATTGTTTTATCTGATGGTGTATGCATGTTTAGGCCAGTGCATGACTTGGATAGAAGATAGATGTCGGTACTCATTTTGGGTGCCGGTACTGTTTATATTTAGGTGCAGGATTTTCTCAATACTTTTGAGCTAATACTCTATAGGAGGTGCAGGAACTCAAGCAGAAGAACATTTTAGCTGCCGGTACTCATTTCCCGTGAGCTCCTGCCCAAGTTAAGTACTGTGTTTAGATCAATATACAAATAATGTCCAGTTACATGCTCCACACTGACACGTGGAGCGTAATTTGTATATTTTTGTTGCTCAATCTTATTGGGTGAGCTTGGCTCCCCAGTCCACCCGTGCCTACGCCCCTCCTGTGATGGCTACACTGTTTGATATAATTTAAGACTCTAGGTTTCAGGAAAAGGCAGTTACAGGTTTTCTAAACTGCAAAATGCTCCAACTTCCAGACCTCCCCCTACCCAACCGTAGGCACCACCTTGTCAGAAAGTCTTAGGGAGAGCCCTGGTTGTACATTTAAACGTGTTTCCAGTCGTCTCCTGAAGAGTAGTCAATTACCAATCCCTGTGAGACTCTATTGCCTACCATTTCTACTGAGACAGTCTTCTGCCAACATTTAGGCTACAAAAGGTGTATTTGCCTATGATTTAAGCAGTGTGGGTGTCGCACGCGTGCCATCGTGGGGTGCCGCCGCCGCTCTGAAGTGGTATTTATAAGAATTATTCAAGGTTGACAAGTCTGCAAGGACAAGCTAGTTGTTACTTAGAAAAAGAGAGGTGGAGGGACTATGAACGTGACTGAAGATGATCATGCTGAATAAGGCTGGGTTTTCTAAACCATTAGCCTTTCTACTTGGATGGTATAATTTGATGTTTGATTTACTTGAATATATATTTTCTTGACCATCAAAGGTGTCTTTTGTACAGCGCCGTGAAAAAGTATTTTCCCCCTTTTTTGTATCGTGTTCACTCGGGTTCCCTTTATCTAATTTTAGATTTTCATTGAAGACCTGATAACATTCAGTGTCTAGAAAATTCTAAAATACAGAGAGAATTTCAAAGGGGACAAATACTTTTTCACGGCACTGTATATCCGAACTAAACAGGATATTGGTTGATGCTTTGCAAGTTGCAGCCTCTTAATCGTTTAGGGATTTAAAAAGATCTGCAACAAAATGAATGGCTCAGAAAGCCAACTCCGCCCCGGCACATCTTTGGTTGTGTTTTCTCATTTGCACGATTTGATTTCACGTCATGCGTTTTCCACTGTGCTGAAAGCAGCCCTGTCAAACATACTCTTGCTGCTGGGTTCTCACGAGTCTAAAATAAAAGGGATTACGGAAGCAAAGAGAACCTGGGCTTGATCAGCGTATGTCAGCTCCCATATACCAGCCACCTTGTTTGTCTGTGCCTGTCACCTGCCATTGCCAAGTCCACCCATCCCTGAAACAACAAGAGAGCAAACGTTGCAGGCACAATTTGCAGTGTTGTGTGTGTGTCAAAATCATGTCCTCACTCTTTTAAACTGTGTATGTTCCACTGAGGTTTCAAGAGATTACTCTCTTTCTTCCCTCTGTGTAATGGCTGCTGAAGGTAAACCCCCCCCAGAAAATAAACAACGGGAGGGATGCCACCAAATTACTTATATTGTAAGTTTAGGATGGCTGATACATTTGAACTAGACCTAGATGTTCTGCAGATAGTCTAACAAATTCTACAATACGTACCTCGTGTGAAGTCGCTCTGGATAAGAGCGTCTGCTAAATGACTTAAATGTAAATGTCAGTCATAGGAACCGTGCACGGTGCACAGCTCCAGTCCTTGAAGGCCACATTGTATTCTCTTGTCATCCTTGCCAACGCTGTATTAAGGGGATAGTTCATCCAAAGTACACTATTTGTGTTTCGTTTCCTGAGACTTATTTCTTCCATGTAGAGTGCCTTTAGAATGTATCCACACATTCCCCCCACATTTTGTTGTGTTACAACCTGAATTTAAAATAGATTCAATTGAGATTTTGGGCCGCTGGCCTACACACAATACCCTATAATGTCAGTTGAATTATGTTTTTAGAAGGGTGATCAAACTAATTAAAAATGAAAAGCTGAAATTCAACCCCCTCTGTTAAGGCAAGCCTAAATACACAGAGTGCACAAAACATTAAGGGCACTTTGCTCTTTCCATGACAGACTGACCAAGTGAATCCGGGTGAAATCTATGATCCCTTATTGTTAAATCTTATTGTTAAATTCACTTTAATCAGTGTAGATCAAGGGGAGGAGACAGGTTATGGAAGGATTTTTAAGCCTTGAGACAATTGAGACATGTATGTGTGCCATTCAGAGGGTGAATGGGCAAGACAAAACATTTAAGTGTCTTTTAATGGTGTATTGTACTACACTTTAGGTGCCAGGTGCACTGGTTTGTGTCAAGAACTGCAACGCTCCTGGGTTTTTCAGGCTCAACAGTTTCCCGTGTGTATCAATAATGGTCAACCACCCAGACATCCAGCCAACTTGACACAACTGTGGGACGCATTGGAGTCAACATAGGCCAGCATCCTTGTGGAACGCTTTCGACACCTTGTAGACTCCATGCCCTGATAAATTGAGGCTATTCTGAGGGCAAAAGATAGGGGTGCAACTCAATATTAGGTTGGTGTTCCTAATTTTGGTACACTTGGTTTAAGTTCAGGAGTAACAATTTTCTTAACAAGTCACATCAGTTGCATGGACTGAAATAATAGTGTTTAACAAGATTTTTGAATGACTACCTCATCTCTGTACCCCACATTCACAATTATCTGTAAGGTTGCTCAGTCGAGCAGTGAATTTCAAACACAGATTATACCACAAAGACCAGGGATGTTTTCCAATGCCTCACAAAGAAGGGCACCCAGTGGTAGAAAAAAAAGACATTGAATATCCCTTTGAGCATGGTAAAGTTATTAATTACACTTTGGATGGTATATCAATACACCGGGTCACTACAAAGATACAGGCGCCCTTCCTAACTTAGTTGCTGGAGAGGAAGGAAACCGCTAAGGGATTTCACCATTAGGCCAATGGTGACTTTAAAACAGTTACAGAGTTTAATGGCTGTAATAGGAGAAAAGTGAAGATGGATCAACAACATTGTAGTTACTCCAAAATACTAACCTAATTAACAGAACAAGATAAGGAAACATGTACAGAATTAAAATATTCCAAAACAAGCATCCATTTTGCAATAAGGCACTAAAGTAAAACTGAAAAAAATGTGGCGAAGAAATGAACATATGTCCTGAATACATAGTGTTATATTTGGGGCAAATCGAACACAAAGAATCACTGAGTACCACTCTTCACATTTTCAGAATGGTGGTTGCATCATGTTATGGGCAAGGACGAGGGAGTTTTTTTTTTTAAATTTAAAAAGAAACAGAATAGAGCTAAGCACCGGCAGATTCCTAGAGGAAAACCTGTTTGTCTGCTTTCCAACAGACACTGGGAGACAAATTCACCTTTCGACAGGACACATTCCTAAAATACAAGGCCACATGTACACAGGAGTTGCTTACCAAGACGACCGTGAATGTTCCTTAGTGGATGAGTTACAATTGTGACTTAAATCAGCTTGAAAATCTATGGCAAGACTTAAAAATGGCTGTCTAGCAATGATCAACAACACACTTGACAGAGCTTGAAGAATTTTTAAGAATAATGTGCAAATATTGTACAACCCAAGCTTTTAGAGACAACCCAGAAAGACTCACAACTGTCATCGCTGTCACATGTGATTCTAATGTATTGACACAGGGTTAAATACTAATGTAATCAAGATATAATGTGTTTATTTTTCTTTAATTTTGTACAAATGTTAGAATTATTCTTCCACATTGACATGTCCAAGTAATGTGTAGATTGTTGACAAAGAAAACAAACAATAACATTTAAATCCCACTTTGTAACACAACAAAATGTGTATGTGCACTCTCCAGCCAATCTGTCTGTCAATATTGGATCCAATAGCTCAGCAACACTTGATTCAACTACTCCCAGGGTTTGATGACCTGGGTTGGAACACAAATGTAGAATTAAAGAATGACAAGTCCCACACTTACCCGTACGCTGAGCATACATCGCTGAACAGATTTTCTTCCTCACAAGATCCAGCTCAATCACCCAGATCGAGAAGACTTGACTGCTCATTTGAGTGTTTGACATAAGTCAAACAAAGCAGTAAAGAATTAGCCATGAAACAACATTGGACTCTTGTACTCTACGCTTTTGATAATGCATTTAGTTCGTCCTTGAATGTTGGTCCTTCAGTGTATAGAAATAATTGGTTCTCTGAGATGGAAAACATGCCCCTGCAACGGATGTTTATGGGATTGTGTTCATGTTAAAAGGTAAGCTCTTTCAGCTATGGCTAAGCTGCATTTTTCTTAAAACCTTGAGGAAATCAAATTGATCACCAAGTTGTTGCATAGAGCAGGGTTACCCAAAGAGGGTCCTGGGGCCGCCCCTGAGTCCACATTGTGGTTTTTGCCTTAGCACAGCTGATTGAAATAATCAAAGCTTGATGATGAGTTTGTTCTTTGAATCAGCTGTGTAGCGCTAGGGTAGAACCCATAACGTACATCCAGGGGGTCCCTAGGACCCCGTTTGAGGGATCCCTGGCATAGACCACCGGTTAATACACACTGATGGAGAAACGTGCATTTTCTATTAAATGTGGAGAGGTTTGTGCATTACCGATTCACGTCCTCGGATGAAATGCCTTCTCTTAAAGAAGCGGCAGTGCTTATGTGTGCAGCATTTCGTAATGCAGACATAATTTGATACCAGATTGAGTTTCACTTCTCTTGAATGTAACCACGAAGGAATCTAGTCTTTATTCCATGTTTATACCCAGTAACGGAAATACCTCATAATGACAAAGCATAAACAGGTTTTTAGAATTTTTTGCAAATGTATAAAAACGAAGGAACAGAAATAGCTTATTCACATAGGTATTCAGACCCTTTGCTATGAGACTCAAAATTGAGCACAGGTGCATCCTGTTTTCATTGATCATCCTTGATGTTTCTACAACTTGATTGGAGTCCACCTGTGGGAAGGTCAATTGATTGAACATGATTTTGAAAGTAAAAGGCACATGACAGCCCGTTTGCCATAAGGCGTCTAAAGGACTGTCAGTCCATGAAAAACAAGAGTCTCTGGTGTGATGAAACCAAGATCAAACTCTTTGGCCTGAATGCAAAGCGTCACGTCTGGAGGAAATCTAGCATCATCCTTATGGTGAAGCATGGAGGTGGCAGCATCATGCTTTGGGGATATTTCTCGGCGGCAGGGACTGGGAGACTAGTCAGGATTGAAGGAAAAATGAACAGAGCAAAGTACAGAAAGATCCTTGATGAAAACCTGCTCAAGATCGCTCAGGACCTCAGACTGGGGTGAAAGTTCACCTTCCAACAGGACAACGACACCAAGCATACAGCCAAGACAACATAGGAGTGGCTTCAGGACAAGTCTCTGAATGTCCTTGAGTGGCCCAGCCAGACCCCGGACTTGAACCCGATTGAACATCTCTGGAGAGATCTCCACATCCAACCTGACAGAGCTTTAGAGGATCTGCAGAGAAGAATAGGAGAAACTCCCCAAATACAGGTGTGCCAAGCTTATCGCGTCATACCCAAGTAGACTCAAGGATGTAATCACTGCCAAAGGTGCTTAAAACAAGTACTGAGTGAAGGGGTCTGAATACTTATGTAAATGTGATATTTCTGTTTTTGATTTACAAAATTTACAAAAAACTGCTTTTGCTTTGTCATCATGGGAAAATCAAAAGAAATCAGCCAAGACCTCAGAAAAATAATTGTAGACTGCCACAAGTCTGGTTCATCGTTGGGAGCAATTTCCAAACGCCTGAAGGTACCACGTTCATCAGTACAAACAATAGAACGCAAGTTTAAACACCATGGGACGACGCAGCCGTCACACCGCTCAGGAAGAAGACACGTTCTGTCTCCTAGAGATGAACGTATTTTGGTGCGAAAAGTGCAAATCAATCCCAGAACAACAGCACAGTAAAACGACCTTGTGAAGATGCTGGAGGAAACGGGTACAAAAGTATCTATATCCACAGTAAAACAAGTTCTATGTCGACATAACCTGAAAGGCCGCTCAGAGAGAAAGAAGCCATTGCTCCAGAACCTCCATTAAAAAGCAAAACTACGGTTTGCAACTGCACATAGGGACAAAGATCATACTTTTTGGAGAAATGTCCTCTGGTCTAATGAAACAAAAATAGAACTGTTTGGCCATAATTGTTATGTTTGTAGGAAAAAGGGGGAGTCTTGCAAGCCGAAGAACACCATCCCAACCGTTGTGGGGGTGCTTTGCTGCAGGAGGGACTGGTGCACTTCACAAAATAGATGGCGTCATGAGAAGGGAAATTATGTGGATATATTGAAGCAACATCTCAAGACATCATTCGGGAAGTTAAAGCTTGGTCGCAAATGGGTCTTTCAAATGGACAATGACCCCAAGCATACTTCAAAGTTGTGGCAAAATGGCTTAAGGACAACAAAGTCAAGGTAATGGAGTGGCCATCACAAAGCCCTGACCTCAATCCGAATAGAACATTGGTGGGCAGAACTGAAAAAGTGTGTGCGAGCAAGGGGGCCTACAAACCTGACTCAGTTATACCAGCTATGTCAGGAGGAATGGCCAAAATTTACCCAAGTTAATGTGGAAGGCTTCCAAAAATGTTTGACCCAAGTTAAACAATTTAATGGCAATGCTACCGAATACAAATTAAGTGTATGTAAACTTCTGACCCACTGGGAATGTGATGAAAGAAATAAAAGCTGAAATAAATCATTCTCTCTTAAAATAAAGTGATGATCCTAACTGACCTAAGACGGGGAATTTTTACTAGGATTAAATGAAAGGAATTGTGAAAAACTGAGTTTAAATGTGTTTGGCTTAGGTGTATGTAATCTTCCGACTTCAACTGTATTAGTATTGTTTTCACAATCTGATGAGGATACAGTCTGTAGACAACATGTCATGTTTTAATGTTTGCTTTGAAATTCAAGGTGACATTGCTCCCCATTTTTAGTGAAGTAATGATGCATACAGCACATTTCCCCCAGTGTGATTGTTTTCACTCTCATGCAGTATTAATGTTGCACTGCCACTATTGCAGGACTGAGCATTGCTTATTAGGCGGGGTCCTTAACCAACAATGCTTTCTTATAAATGAAACCATGCAAGAAAAGCGACAGATTTGATCCCCTTTTCCATTGCCTGTTCCATTCCCTAGTACAGTGGCTTTTAACACTTTTCGCCCTAAGCTCATTTAATGTGATTTCCAGACTGGTGGCTTTCAGATCCCTTCTTAGCACAGGCACGCACGCACACACACAAATGCTGGGATTTGCTTTTCATCCTCTATGTTCAGTGAAGATTATTCACTGTTTGTGGCTCATTCTTTTTAGTTGGTTTTGATTCTACTGTTTGTCTCCTCTTGATCTCTTGTTGTACATTTTTGTTTTCGTTGTTTTTCTTTTCTGGATGTACAGTAGTATATTTATATAAAGTAATTAAAGTACACGCAACTCCTAAATACTGGGTTGAAATTATTTTTTTAATCATTAAATCTAATGTGTTACTGTGATCTGTGGAATAATGTAATTTACAACAGAATTAACTGCTATTTGTCATCCTAAGCTAGGAATGGCATCACAGTCTCACAGATGACAACATCTAGTTGGTTCGGAGCAGAAGATTGCTCTCCCTGGTACCGCAGGTCCTGCTCCACAGAAGCCTCCGAGTGTGTTCAAACAGGTTGCTGGTCCACCTCCCAAGACGCCTCTGGGTGCGGTCAAACACTTTGCCGAACAGAGAGTTGACCCACGGTGACTGGACAGAGACTATGTTCCTGACCCCGCTCCTCTCCATGTGTCTACAGGGACTGCAGACTGAGTGGCGGATGGACGGACAGGCGATTCTAACTCAGACAGATGTATGGGAAACACCCAGCATCTCAGTGCTAGAGGCGTCACTACAAACACCCTGTTTCAAATTCAGGCTATCTCACAACCGGCCGTGATTGGGAGTCCCGTAAGGCGGCGCACAGTTGGCCCAGCGTCGTCCGGGTTTGGCTGGTGTAGGCCGTCATTGTCAGAGTTCCAAGATGGCGTAGCAGTCAGGCGCCTTTGTCTTCGTCTTGTCGTGTCCCGTTAATGTATCTTTTTTTCTTCTAATTTTCGTCGCACGTATTTTGTATAAATTGAAAAATATATATTTTAACCTCAACTCCAACATACTCTCCTGCAATCAGCCTCAACCAATGTGGTATGGACCTGCTATTTTATTTTATTTTTGTACCGCAACCCCCAACAAAATCTAGCCAGCTCACTAGCTTCTAGCTAGTAGTCAGCTAGCCACTGCTAGCGGTCATCAGCTAACCTTTAGCACGGACAACTCCTGCCAGTCTGCACAGTGCGATTCAACCCAGAGCATACCAGACTCTTTATCCCCACATCTCCGGATTCCTACCGCAAGCTCTGAAACTTTTCACCTGGATCATCGCAGCTAGCGAGCTGCTATCCGCGTGGCTACTCATGGCTAACATCTCTGTCTCAAAGCAATCACCAATTAGCCTATGCTAGGCCCATCTCCCAGCTAGCTAAAGATGTCCATCAGCCACTCCTTGGGCTACAATACCTATTTTGCCAATCTCACACAAATTATCAATGAACCTACCAGGTACAACCCCAAAGCTGTTAACACGGGCACCTTCATAGATATCATCCTAACCAAGCTGTCCTCCAAATACACCTCTGCTGTCTCCAACCAGGATCTCAGTGACTGCTGCCTCATTGACTGCATCCTTAATGGGTCTGCGGTCAAACGACCACCCCTCATCACTGTCAAACTCTCCCTAAAACACTTCAACGAGCAGGCCTTTCTAATCGACCTGGCCCTGGTATCCTGGAAGGATGTTGATCTCGTTCCGTCAGTAGAGGATGCCTGGTTATTCTTAAAAAGTGCTTTCCTCACCATCTTAAATTAGCATGCCCCATTCAAAAAATTAGAACCAGTAACAGATATAGCCCTTGGTTTACTCCAGACCTGACTGCCCTTGACCAACACAAAAACATCCTGTGGATGACTGCATTAGCATCGAGTAGCCCCCGCGATATGAAACTTTTCTGGGATGTTAGGCATGTTAGGAACCAATATACACAGGCAGTTAGGAAAGCAAAGGCTAGCTTTTTCAAACAGAAATTTGCATCTAGCACAAACTCCCAAAAATTCTGGGACACCGTGTAGTCCATGGAGAATAACAGCACCTCCTCCCAGCTGCCCTCTGCACTGAGGCTAGGAAACACTGTCACCACCGATAAATCCACGATAATGGAGAATTTCATTAAAGCATTTTTCTATGGCTCACCATGCTTTCCACCTGGCTACCCCTACCCCGGTCAACAGCCCTGCACCCCCCACAGCTACTTGCCCAAACCTCCCTTATTTCTCCTTCACCCAAATCCAGATAGCCAATGTTCTGAATGAGCTGCAAAATCTGGACCCCTTCAAATCAGCCGGGCTGGACCCTATCTTTCTAAAATGATCTTCCGCAATTGTTGCACCCCCTATTTCTAGCCTGTTCAACTTCTCTTTCGTATCCCTAAAGATTGGAAAGCTGCCGCGCTCATCCTCCTCTTCAAAGGGGGAGACACTCTAGACCCAAACTGTTACAGACCTACAGTTGAAGTCGGAAGTTTACATACACCATAGCCACATGTTTTTAATCTCAGTTTTTCACAATTCCTGATATTTTATGTTTTAGGTCAGTTAGGATCACCACTTTATTTTAAGAATGGGAAATGTCAGAATAATAGAAGAGGGAATGATTTATTTCAGCTTTTATTTATTTCATCACATTCCCAGTGGGTTTCCCAGAAGTTTACATACACTCAATTAGTATTTGGTAGCATTGCCTTTAAATTGTTTACCTTGGGTCAAACGTTTCGGGTTGCCTTCCACAAGCTTCCCACAATACGTTGGGTGAGCTTTGGCCCATTCCTCCCGACAGAGCTGGTGTAACTGAGTCAGGTTTGTAGGCCTCCTTGCAAACAAACCCCACAATTTGTCTATAGGATTGAGGTCAGTGCTTTGTGATGGTCACTCCAATACCTTGACTTTGTTGTCCTTAAGCCATTTTGCCACAACTTTGGAAGTATGCTTGTCGTCATTGTCCATTTGGAAGACCAAGCGACCAAGCATTAACTTCCTGACTTGAGATGTTGCTTCAATATATCCACATATTTGTCCTTCTCATGATGCCATCTATTTTGTGAAGTGCACCAGTCCCTCCTGCAGCAAAGCACCCCCACAACATGATGCTGCCACCCCCGTGCTTCACTGTTGGGATGGTGTTCTTCGGCTTGCAAACCTCCCCCTTTTTCCTCCAAGCATAACGATGGTCATTATGGCCAAACATATTTTTTCAGCTGACCAGAGGACATTTCTCCAAAAAGTACGATCTTTGTCCCCTTGTGCAGTTGCAAACCGTTGTCTGGCTTTTTTATCATGGTTTTGGAGCAGTGGCTTCTTCCTTGCTGAGCGGCCTTTCAGGTTATGTCGATATCGCACTTGTTTTACTGTGGATATAGATACTTTTGTACCTGTTCCCTCCAGCATCTTCACAATATCCTTTGCTGTTGTTCTGGGATTGATTTGCACTTTTCACACCAAAGTACGTTCATCTCCAGGAGACAGAACTCGTCTCCTTCCTGAGCAGTATGACGGCTGCGTGGTCCCATGGTGTTTATACTTGCGTAATCTAAATCCTCCCGTTTATGATAGTTTTTTTTCCTGCATCACTAACGACTCCTTTTACCTATTCCCTGCCTGTACTTTGTAACGGATTTCCTGTTATTAACCTATTGCCTGATCTTCCTGATGACTTTACTTGCCTTTTCCATGCCTGTACTCTTGCCTTTTTTGGACCCCCTGTGTATGACTTTCGGCCTGCCCTTGGACCCAGCTACCTGCATCCTCCTGTGGTCATTTACAAATAAACACCTGCTACGCCCTGCTTTTGAAACCAGCTCTCTTTCTCCCATCGTGTTCACTACACTTACTGAGGTGCTCTGTCCCAGAATCATTAACCTAATATGTTTTACTTGACAATTGTTTCTGGTGTTCTCCCTAAGATCTGGAACATTACACATATCCGCGGCCCCTATATAAAGAAGGAAATTCTTCTGACTTTAGATAACTACCATCCCATTTCTAAATGATCTTGCCTTTCCAAACATTTTAGAATCCCTGGCCAACTCTCAGCTAAGAACTTTTAAAACTTTTCATTCTATTCTTAATGTGCACCAGTCTGGTTTTAGACCTGGGCATAGCACCGTTTCAACTGCCACTCTTGTTCGAGATGACGTGTTAAATTGCTTAGATTATAAAAACCATTGTGCCGCCTTATTTATAGACCTTCCCAGGGCCTTCGACACTGTTGACCGTTACATTCTCATTCAAAGGCTGAATGAAGTAGGCCTGGATCAGGCTTCTTACAGGTGGTTTGAGAATGTTCTGGCAACCCATGGACGTCTATGAGTATCGGCGAGCATGCTAGCAGATACCCATCGACTTCGAGTCATTGCGCTAACGCTAGTTAGCATTGGCTCTCGATACTACCTCTAACGTCCTTCATACTGTACATAGAGACATATAAATGGTATCCACAAGTTCCTCTGACTCTGGGAAAATGGCAAAGTAACCATTTAAACCACAGGTGACAGTTTTATTACTCACCACTTGATCCTGTATCAAAAGGCTGGCTGGTCCTCATTAAGGTCCAGTAGATCACTTCGCTATTCCTTTTTTGTTTGCTCGAGCTTCCGACTTACCTAACTCTGCTGTTAAAATATAAACACATGAGATGCCAAAACCCGTTCACAAGGTTGGTTAACTCTTGACGTTCCTTGAGTCTCCACCAAACTCGATAAATCCACTTTTAGTTTGAAAGCATCTGAAACCAACTAAAAAATACATTACAATTGTTTGTCCTGGTGCTGCCCCTGCAATTAAAATGATTGATTGGGGACCTTCTTATTGACGAATGTATTCATTTTTTCTTCAATTTGTGGTGTGGTGGATATTACTTGTTTTATATTTTATTTTATTTTAGATGTTTGCTCCTATGAAATTGTATATGCAGGGCTCTCTTGTGAAAGAGACCCTGGTCTCAAAGGTGCTTAAATAAAAGTTTTAAAAAGATGCAGAGGTTGCGCTGGCTGGCAGCTGGCTAGGTGTCGATCTCTGTACAACAGAGCAGCGGAGGTGGTCCTCCAGAGAAGAGGAAAACGTGGCCGTATCGGAGCTGACTGTGTACTGTGGTCAAATGAGAAATGTCAGATAGGTCTGTCCCTAAAGCACAGAGTCAAAACCTTTACTCTCAGCCTCAAGTGATTGGTGTTTCTATCTTATCTGAAAGGGGCCGGAGCGTTAATCCAACGCCCACAGGCCAATACTTTTCCCACAGTGACTCTGGTCTTATCCATGACCCAACACATTCATGGTGTGTTTAGAATTATCTACGGGTCAATTCCTGGACAATTGAGGCAAGTCATTCTCTATTATTATTATTATTATTATTATTATTATTATCTACAGATAAAACTATGCCGTGACTACTTGAAATGAAATATTTTGAGAACTCGAGTGTAGAAAGTCAAAGCTGAACCTCTTTGAGGTAGAGAGGCGTCACAGAAGGCTTGGCCTGATAAAGGGGTCTCTCATCACTCATGGAAAGAACCTAAAGGCCTCTAAGGGGACCTCAAGGTACATGTTTGAAAAATGTGATCAATGATTGTTTTTTGGGAAGGTAAAACGTTTTCCTTGCAAAACCCCCCAAGGATGCCTCTGCAGATACTGTGCATTTTTAAAAGGTTGAAACCAGAATATTTCAAACTTCAAATGTGAGTCGAAACACTTTGAGTGGTCTGTTTCAAGCCACAGAACAATCCACGAAAAACATCCTCTTTTTTTATGACTACCCAGAGAACTTTCATGCATTTATCCATTTTGGTATGACATTCCCTGTCACTATGACATTCAAAGGCATGAAGTCTACAGCTTTCAATAGTGGTCTTGATCTGGCGCATTCGCTATGGGTTCCTGAGCAATCGCCATTTCCGCAAAGACGCTCAGACTTTAGAGAACGTTTTGTCATTTGGTTTGAAAAGTATTGATTTTCTTCCCATTTCTAAAGCTCTGTTGAGTGCTGACCTCGGTAATAGGAGGTTGACATGCAGGACAAGGCCATCCCTCATCCTTTTACCTTTTCCTTTTTCATTCTTTGCTACAATTTGCCTCGGGGTCAGCCCCTATTCTCCTAGGACATCACATCTCTCACATTATGATCTAAACTCTGCAATGGTGCTGCAAATTGCACTCCCCTTCACCCAAACAACTTGGCGTGTGAAAAGTTGAAGACAAAATTGTCTTTCATTGAAAATGGGATGAGTTTATTTTTCATTGAAAAGAAGCAGTTAGTTTGTGTCATGTTGTTCATTCCGCTTTGTGAAACATTTTACAATTTTGTCGATTACTCCCAGGAACTTGGCAATAAATCGATCGGAATAAGGCATGGCAACATATGTATTTGGTAGGCTACAAATGAGCACACTTTCAGTCCCGCGTCGTAAATCACAATGGCTGCCTCAGTGCAGGGGAGGGAAAGGAGCATTCTTCTCTTTCCCCTGTTCCTTTTGCTCTACCTCCTTAAAGACTCAACTGAACGAATAACCCAATCCAGGGTGATAAGGCCACTCTTTTTTTCGCCCGCGGTTTCATCGATCTTCATTCCCGACAGACTTTTCAACATTTTGTCTCCTTGCCTTCCACCAGGCTGCAACGGCGACTTCCGACGTCTGGCAGATCGACGCTCTCCTGATGGTGCTCAAGCGCCCCGCCTGAGGAGGCCTTGGGGTTGTTTGATCAGAAATACAAATTGCCTGGCAGTCAGGAAACCTCACAGAGTGGTGGTGGCGAGCAGGTCCCCGACTCGCTGCTTAAACACCAATCAAAGTTGGCCAAGTGTTGTGGGGGCTCGACTTCACTTTTCTTCATCTCCAGACTTCATCTATGGGAGTTGTACCCCTTTTTCCCGTGCAGAGCAAATTACTATTACGTAAAGCCCAACTGTCTTTGCATTTGCAGTTAATACTGTTGTTGTGATTCAGTATTGCTTCTTGAATTAATTAATAGGCCTAGACATTTTGGTGGCTTATTGAATTACTTGGATGTACTGCTGCAGTGCTACTAGCTTCCTTACTAGCTACCTGGTGAGTTCTAAGGAGCCTGTCATGGGTTTCCCAAAAACCCGAAAGAACTTTCTGTTGAAGACGCAGTCGGAATTTCCCGCCACCCGATAGTTTGAAACTGTGGCTTTGGGAAAAATAAAGCACGTACCATAGAGTGGTTGATATTCATGGTCACATGACAGCATAATTATATTTGGAATGGCCACAGGTGACGTTGCCAGATTACGTCTCTCAGCCTCCTCAGTCATATACTGTACAGTACAGATTCAGCAGTCAGAGAGGGTTAGCTTATTTTTGGGGGTTAGTATAATCTACCAGGAGATGGATAAAATAGTCTATATTAGATGACACTTGTAGCATGAACCACTCATGAGAGTAGCATCAACTACTCATGAGAGTAGCTGGCTATGCAGGCTGCTGATGAGGAGTAAGGTTTGGAATGTAGCTCGCTCACTTAGCGTTAAGATGCCGTTGATTTGAAAATAGCTGGCTTGGTTAGGGCGAGCAGCTAAACTGGTAGGGACTCGAGGCTTCTGTTAGCTTGCACTGATAAAGGAGGCAGGCGAGTTTGGAAAAGAGTGCCTGAGAGTTTCTTTTGGCATGAAACGGCGCTGACCACCTTCCATTCCCTGAAGAGAGAGTGAGTCTAGCCCCTCAGGCGCTGTTTAGACACTCCACTGTTTCGCTCCAGCCAGTGGAGGACATGAGGCGAGTGCCTGAGAGTTTCCATTGACATGAAACGGCGCTGACCACCTTCCATTCCCTGAAGAGAGAGTGAGTCTAGCCCCTCAGGCGCTGTTTAGACACTCCACTGTTTCGCTCCAGCCAGTGGAGGACATGAGGCGAGGCTGCTACTTCCAGCAGCAGGCCTCTATTTCAAACAGATACCCCCCCCCCCCCCCCGTTTCTCCGCTGACTGTGCGTTTCTATTACCTGTTGAAGCCCACACTTTCAACCTGATAAGTCCCTCATAGGGAGTTGAGTAGAGATCAGATGTCCGTGGCTAGAATATTGAAGTAGCCCTGAATTGACTGCACAGGCGGAACAATTGTTATTTTCCAATGTGAATATATGTACGCATTATGCTTACAAACTGCCGAAGGGATACAATAGTACTACTGCTGGCACATTTAGGCTGGCATTATCTGTGAAGGATAGCCTATTGAGGCTGATGAAGACCGAGTTTTTCCCCTCCCCAGACTCAGTCTTATGTCACGGGCCGCTTACTGAATATATGCTAACTGTAAATTGCAGTGGATTAAAAGTTTCCGATAAATGGCCATATGTCAATATTTGCTCTGCTTATGTCCCATGCGTCCTCAGGAGACAGAGGGTGCACTACCCTACCTGCTGGTGCTGTGTGGTGACCACGGGATGTCCGAGACGGGCAGCCACGGGGGCTCGTCTGTGCATGAGGTCAACACCCCCCTGGTGCTCATCAGCCCTGCCTTCAAGAGGAAAGGTAAGCACTTTCGTTGCCTCCCCCTGTTATCCTTTAGCCTGTCGGTCTCAGTTTGTCTTGCTGTCAGTGCACAACTAGGCACATTCACAACTGTGTTCAAATCCATATCATAGCACTGGTCCACCCCTTTTTATATGCACATTTGTTTTCACATAGCCACCTTTTTCCTGAGTGAGGATTAATGTCACTTATGATAAGCAGGGGCCTACTCCAGAGTGCCTGAGCCACACACGCATACATGCCTGGATAAATACAGTTGAAATTAGAAGTTTACGTACACTTAGGTTGGAGTCATTAAAACTCACTTTTCAACCACTTCACAAATTTCTTGTTTACAAACTATAGTTTTGGCAAGTTGGTTAGGACATCTACTTTGTGCATGACACAAGTCATTTTTCCAACAATTGTTTACAGACCTATCATTCAATTGTTTATTTCACCTATCATTCACTGAATCACAATTCCAGTTAGTCAGAAGATTAAATGAACTAAGTTGACTGTGGCTTTATGGAAAATTCCGGAAAATGATATCATGGCTTTAGAAGCTTCTGATAGGCTAATTGATATAATTTGAGTCAATTGGAGGTATTCCTGTGGATGTATTTCAAGGCCTACTTTCAAACTCAGTGCCTCTTTGCTTGACATCATGGGAAAATCAAAGGAAAATCAACCAAGACCTCAGAAAAAAACTTGTAGACCTCCACAAGTCTGGTTCATCCTTTGCAGCAATTTCCAAATGGTTGAAGGTACCACGTTCATCTGTACAAAAAATAGTACGCAAATATAAACACCATGGGACCACGCAGCCGTCATCCCGCTCATGAAGGAGACGCGTTCTGTCTCCTAGAGATGAACGTACTTTGGTGTGAAAAGTACAAATCAATCCCAGAACAGCAGCAAAGGCCCTTGTGAAGATGCTGGAGGAAACAGGTACAAGTATCTATATCCACAGTAAAATGAGTCCTATATCGACATAACCTGAATGGCCGCACAGCAAGGGAGAAGCCACTGCTCCAAAACCGCCCCAAAAATGCCAGACTACGGTTTGCAGATGGGGACAAAGGTTGTACTTTTTGGAGAAATGTCCTCTGGTCTGATGAAACAAACAAAAAATAACTGTTTGGCCATGATAACCATTGTTATGTTAGGAGGAAAAAGGGGAGGCTTGCAAGCCGAAGAACACCATCCCAATCGTGAAGCACGGGGGTGGCAGCAGTATTTTGTGGGGGTGCTTTACTGCAGGAGGGACAGGTGCACTTCACAAAATAGATGGCATCATGTGTAACAAAAATTATGTGGATATATTGAAGCAACATCTGAAGACATCATTCAGGAAGTTAAAGCTTGGTCGCAAATGGGTCTTCCAAATGCACAATGACCCCAAGCATACTTCCAAAGTTGTGGCAAAATGGCTTAAGGACAACAAAGTCAAGGTATTGGAGTGGCCATCACAGCCCTGACCTAAATCCCATTGAAAATTTGTGGGCAGAACTGAAAAGGTGTGTGTGAGCAAGGAGGCCTACAAACCTGACTCAGTTACACCAGCTCTGTAAGGAGGAATGGGCCAGAATTCACCCAACTTATTGTGGGAAGCTTGTAGAAGGCTACCTGAAACGTTTGATCCAAGTTAAACAATTTAAAGGCAATGCTACCAAATACAAACGTAGTGTATGTAAACTTCTGACCCACTGGGAATGTGTTTGAAAGAGATAAAAGCTGAAATAAATTATTCTCTCTACCATTATTCTGACATTTCACATTCTTAAAGTGGTGATGCTAACTGACCTAAGACGGTGGATTTTTACTAGGATTAAATGTCAGGAGTTGTGAAAAACTGAGTTTAAATGTATTTGGCCAAGGTGAATGTAAACTTCCGACTTCAACTGTAAATATATTTACACACACATACTGTCTCTCACACAACTGTGCTCTGGCTGTGAGAGACGATGACGTATTTCACGTACACACAGGCACCGCCATCTCTCAGCTGAGCTCTCACACTGTGAGAAGCGGTGACGTCTTGACACGGTGTGAAGAGGAGCTCATTAACGTCTCGCCGCTCCGTGACGAACGTGTCGGTGGCCGTCCATGTGAAAGTGATAATTGTTTCCTCATCCGCCACATCTATTTCCGAGATCACTCCTCATCCACATGGGTTTATTTCAGGGGGATCAGATTGTCCTGAGATACTGGCTGAGGAATTGATGGACAGGCTCATGCAGTAGCTTGTACTGTAGGGCCTCTGAGACGTGAGCAGAACCGTAGAATTCATCTTCTGGATTGGCCTGTCAACTCAACTGTCAGTATTAAGATTGAGCATTGTCAAACCGAAAAACTGGACACAGCCTTGATAAAATATAAATATATGTTGTTGTTGTATTTGAATTTGTGCTACACAAACCAAATCAATAATTATTTAAAAAATATGGCATGGTAGGGGTTGATTTAGGATTTCAAATGTTCTGGCCTGTAACTTCTCAAATGATTTTGAATGGGACTGAATTGTGTGTCCCCAGAAGGTCATTTATGCAAGACTGTGTCTATGCCTGTGTGCCTCCTTGCAGGCATGTGTCTCTATGTCCTGATATACTCTATGCCCTGAACCCTCAATCCACCTCCTCTCTTTGCTCCTTATAACCAGTGGGGATGGAGAAGCCGCCAACAGTAGAGCAGGTGGACCTGACCCCAACCCTGGCCCTTGGTCTGGGCTTGCCCATCTCCCAGAACAGCGTGGGCCGACTCATCCAGCCCGTGGTGGAGGAAGCCTCGCTCAGGGACCAGCTACGCTTCCTGCACCTCAACGGCCACCAGCTGAGCTGCCTGCTGAAGGACAGCATGTCAGCCTATGAGAAAGGTAAGAGGGAATGGTGCAGTGCAGTGGTAGTGCCAGATCAGAGCAGAGAAAGGTTAAACCAGCTCCCAGCCTCCCAAATCCACAGAGTTGTCCGTGTGTACAAAGCTAATCAGAAAAAGCAGCTAAATTCAAGTGTGTTACTAATACAAACACAAGCAAGTATACAGGTGCTTAGACACATACATACCATTTGTGGCGTGGACACACACACACACACACACACACACACACACACACACACACACACACACACACACACACACACACACACACACACACACACACACACACACACACACACACACACACACACAGCATCTGGCCCTGGAATCCTTTAAGTCTGTAAATAAATGTATTGACACCTGCAAAGGATTCACAAAGATTGCCTTTGGTTGGCTCTCTCCAGAGGACAATCCTGCCCTCCTTTCCCCTCTCTCTCTTTCTGTCCACACACACACACACACACACACACACACACACACACACACACACACACACACACACACACACACACACACACACACACACACACACACACACACACACACACAGTCCCCTTCTGCAGGGTTCTACACTCTCCTACTTCTATTAACTTACTGAATCACTGTCAAAGAAAGAAACAAATAGAAAGGATAAGATTATCCACCTAAAGGGGTTCTTTCACACACACACACACACACACACACACCGCCCCCGTAGTTCCATTTCAATCTCGGCTGCTGTGTTTAGGCTCTGTTGTATACAGGTCAAAGCGAGGCTGTGAAACACAACAGAAGAAACCTGGGCCCGTATCCACAAGCATCTCAGAAAAGGTCCTAGGAATCCCTTTTAAGACAACAAACCTCTCAGCTCGGGGTAGGTTTTAGGATAATGTTAAGACACTTCTCAGACCAACTCTGAGCCAGCTGGTAATCACCACACTTTGAGGTACTGCAAAGGAAAGATAATGATGTTTCTCATTGGTTATTCCCCATCATTTGCAACAATGTCAATCGCGATGAGGCATCGCCAGCTGTGAACTCTGTATCACCCTTTAGACAGCCACAGTGAATGTGACTGGACATCAAATATTGCAATGGTAAAATGTTTGATATGCTGTCATTTTCGCCTGACATGATCACTTTGCCTATTCTTAATTACTGCCTAATATGATGGCATGCATACTTTTTTATTTTATATATGACAATTCTGATGGTTGTTAAAAGCAGAATTTTGACAACGTTTCCATTATATCAACACACTCGTCACTCCCATTTTACAACTCTAAATCGCTTTGGCACAGTAGGCACTTGCCGATGATGTTGTACAGTGGGGCAAAAAAGTATTTAGTCAACCACCAATTGTGCAAGTTCTCCCACTTAAAAAGATGAGAGAGGCCTGTAATTGTCATCATAGGTACACTTCAACTATGACAGACAAAATGAGAAAAGAAAATCACATTGTAGGATTTTTATTGAATTGATTTGCAAATGATGGTGGAAAATAAATATTTGGTCACCTACAATACTTTTTTGCCCCACTGTATATAATGTTCCATACAACATTTGAAAGGCCTATCATTTTCATTGAACACAATCAAAGTTAACATAAGCTCTAGGTTTCCTTCAATTGCCCAATTTATAGGCATGTCCAATTTAGGAATATTTTCTAACAACGTGATATTGCGCTCCAATTGGATAACTTGAAATAACATGATGTAGATCATTTTTTTTTTAAATTGAAAGAAAACCACGTTTATTTATTAGCGTAATGGTTATGACCATTTCGTCGTGTCATGTGAAATAGGCCTTCTGAAATCATTGTCAAAAGCGCAAGAGATAATGTTGCGTGTAGGTGTACATTATTTATGGCTCGATCATATAGAAAAATCAAAGCATTATTTCAACACCACCATTTCCTGCTTGTAACTGCTCGTGAGCTATCCTAAATATCTGTTGACTAGGTGTGACTCTTATGACCAAAGAGGCCTCCTGCTTAGCTTTTATTTCTGCCCATAAGAGTAGGAGTAAAATGTCTCTTCTCAGCACTTAGGACCAATTGTCTACTCTTGAGATGCTTTGTGCACATGGACCCTGTGCTTCGTCTATTACAGTGGATGTTCTGTAATAGGTCGTTTAGACAGTGTCTCTTCCCAGTTCTCAAAATTGCTTCTGCACTTTAATGTGGTTGATCATCTTTAAAAGGGTGGTCTCAAATGTGCAATATAAATGTACAGAAAAACGTGGTAAAGAGTTTGTTTTTGTTTTTTAGTGGTTCACATGCAACTCCAGGGTTGTGGGTTTGATATCCTCAGGTTCCCCATGCTGAATATGTTAATTTAGGCGCACTTTGACATATCAGAATCCCTTGATGATTCTCTGCGCAGTGTTCCAACTCTACAGTATGGGAACATATTCCATATTCATTGGAGGTACAGTTCCCACTTCAGAATGATCCGGGATCTGGGTTTTGAAAAAACGAACGATCCTTGTCGGGAGAGAGATCCGTAGAGAGAGTGTGTGCGGGGGCGTGTCTGTGTTTGCATGTGTCTCTCATCAGAGTACTCGAACCTGATCAAAGCCACGTCGCGCCACGCAGATTTGTGTTGGTGAATGTGGCTGCATTTACAAAGGCAGCCCAATTCTGATAAAACATTTTTGGCACCAATTGGTCTTTTGACCGATCAGATCTGCTTTGAAAAAGGATCTGATGAGATTGGTCAGAAGACAAATATCAGAATTGGACTGTCTATGTAAACGCAGCTCGTGTCAAAACAAGCCCTCTTGCGACACACATGTTCTTTCACTGAGTGCTACACCACATACACTCCCCTCCATATGTGTTTGGAGAGTGAAGCTAAACATTTTACGTTTGGCTCTATACCACTGCATTTTGGAATTGAGATCAAGTGTTTCATTTGAGGGGACAGTACAGATTGTCATATTTTGTTTGAGTGTGTTTTCATACATATCTGTTCTCCGGTTTAGAAATGAAAGCACTTTATATATCTATTATATATCTTGTCCCCCAATTTGAAGATGTCATAAGTATTTGTTCAAAGTTCACTTACAGTGTATTAAAGGAGTCAAAAGGGTTGTATTTGGTCCCATATTCCTAGCAAGCAATGACTACATCAATCTTGTGACTCGTTGAATGCTTCTGCAGCTTATTTTGGTTGTGTTTTGTCCATTAGAAAGTGAAGGGTTAATAATGACTGGAGTAATTTTCTTGATCATCCAACAAGTCTGTAAAAGGCAAAAGCTTGATGTAGTCATTGTGTGCAAGGAATATGGGACCAAATACTAAACTTTTGACTACTATATATACACTATACTTATGACAAAATACTTATGACATCTTCAAATGTGGGTACTAGATATATAAAGTGCTTTCATTTAAAAACTGTAAAACAGATGTATGAAAATACCCTCAAAACAAATGTGACATTCTGTGCGTTGCTTCATATGAAACATTGTATCTCAAATCCAGAATGTTGGAGTATAGGACCAAGTGTTTAGCTTCCCTGTCCAAATGCATATGGAGGGGAGTGTAAATAGATGCACACAGACATACACACGTGCACACAGATCTACATAGTTACAGTGTAAGATTGTGTTTAAATGAAGTATTTTAACAGTGACGAAAGGTATTAATTATGGAATTTGACTACAACAACACATACACCACACCCTCATGAGAGGGTAATCACACTCTGTGTGTGTTACCTGGCAGACTATAGCGTTGAGCAGTATTTGTCCATTTATTGCATGTGTGTTAATTTAATGTAAATCATTTTTATTTGACCTTTATTTAACTTGGCAAGTCAGTTAAGAACAAATTCTTATTTACAATGACAGCCTACCAAAAGGCAAAAGGCCTCCTTTGGGGACGGGATCCTGGGATTAAACCTTCTTTTTTTTAATAACATAGAAATATAGGACAAAACACACATCGACCAATGATGTAGATGGGATGTCAATCCGCTCAATCCGCTTACTCTGACTGCATTGTGAGCGTTTTCCACAAACATTTAGCTTGAATAATCATCCTAGATGAACTGGAGAATTTGGGGTACTGATGTACCACAAATCAACCATACCAGCTTCAGCTTATTATTTTAGCAAGAGTGTGTCTTCTCCTCTTCACAGATTACTCAATCATCTTTTAATCGCAGTTTTTTTGTTCCATAAGTGAGGTGCGAAGAAACTATCTTCAGAATACCCTAAAGTTCAGATTGTTGGTAGAGGACATCACTGAGGAACAAGTTTTTTTTTTTTTTGGGGGGGGGGGGGTGTTCTTTATGGGTTTCCTAATGCTCCTGCCTTGATCCTTGATTGTTTAATTGCTTGGTCTTGTCATGCGGGGCTCACTCAAAAAAGAAACCTTGGTCTCAGTGGGACTCCCCCTGCCTAAATAAAGGTTAAATAAATATATGTTCATAATTTGAACCAAGTCACCTTCTTATCAATTCACCCGCCACCCTTTCCCCATCTCTTTCCTACGTGTGTTTTGGGGCTCCGGTCTTATGTCCCCCCATGGGCCTCTAAATGCTGAATGCACATTACTGTAGACAAATACATGCCAATCAATCACAGTGGCTGCTTATTGCTACTGTCATTTAAAACACATTTATATTGCAGTAGAGGAGAACTCACACATGCCTTAAATTACTATTCTGAGTTGGATCTAAAATGGCTGCCAGGAAGGTCCTTGTCTACACTACAGATTATTCAGCTCCATTTTTTCACTCGCTAGTTTCCATAGTGATTCTGGGACAACTTTACAAGCGGTGGACCTAAATATTGAGTGTGGAATCTGGCCATTACAACTCTGAGACATGAACCGCATAGCATCCTTGTGAGATTGTCCTTACTGTATACACGATGGACATGCGTAGACATCTACACAAACAACCATCTCACACCTACAGCAAATGTCTTGACAAGCCCAGACAAAGACATGGTGAAAATGCTAAATTCAGTCTGGTGTGCGTAACTCATCTTTTTTTCTTCTTCTTGTCTTTATCACATATTTAAATTACTGGACCTCCTTTTGAGAGGCTTTTAATTTTTCCTCAGTAAAAGGAACAGAGGACTGTATGGATTTGTTTATCTGTGAGAAATCTCTGCTAGATAGAGTTGGGCAATTGGAGAGAATGGCTGTTTTTAAAGAGAACTCTGCAAGGTTGTGGTTATTGCTGTCTCAGTCAGTCACCTTGATTAAGGCAGCCTTAATATGCAAGTTAAATAAAGGTTACATTTAAAAAATAAAATAAAAATTTCACATCTAGCCAAGGACACAGCAAGTAATCTGATCCTAAATTCAACCGCTCAGTTGTAGTAGGCTAAATTACAGTGTGGCCGAACAAATTGGACTGACACAGTAGTGCCTTTATTGAGGCTGCTCGGCCCTTTCCCATTTTGACCTTACACATGTGGATCTCAAGCATACGTGAACAATTACATACAGTGCTGGAATGAAAAAGATGCTGGTACACATTTTTAGATGTTCATATTTTAGTGCGATTGGGCGTTCATGGAGGGGGCGGACATTGTGATTTTGTCTGGATTGTGACCTCTGACTGATGTGTGTCACGAGTGTCGATCTCGAACCGAACACTTGACCCCTAAGCCTTTTATTGAGTGGCGATTTTCTTTTGCTGTTCTGTTCGATAGTGATCACTCAGTCTGCAAGTGGTTTGGGCCCAAATGAGCAATGAGACGATGAACACTCGACATCCCAACTGCCACTTATAAATATTGCAAAATGCAAAATCCATCCGTGAGCATCTATCTTGTAGCATGACTCACTTGCTATGAAACACGGGCAGTGAGGACCCCGGGGCAGACACAAATGCATAGTCTGATAGACAGTGAGAAAGTTGTCTGAACAACATATCTCTACTCCTGCCTAAACTATGTGCAATGATATTGGTCACCAGTGATTTCATCTGCTGGTTTCAACATCATCTAATCACCTATGCTTAGTCTAAATACAGTGGCAACTAGAAGATACCCACAAATATTTAGTGTATCAACGTAAGCTAAATATTGTATGATGTGGCTTTCCAAGGTACTGATTTATGTGTGTGTGTTTGTGAAACGTCAATGCCATCCTCCTCTTTCATTTTGCCTAAACAGTCTATGACTCTGTCATACAGTACACGCTTTTAGTTTTTCTTGTCCTTGTCTACCTGGCTAAAATACTTGCTCGCTAGCCTAACTTTCTTTCATGGCCAACGATACGCCATGCCAGCTAGTTAACATTAGCATACGACATCTAGCTACATGTTGAACATACATCCTCTCAGGCCAGGGGCACGATGTGTGAATTTATGGTTGGATCAGAATTGCTGTTAAAATCATTGGCCAGTACAGAGAATTAAGTAAACCCACAAGTCCGGGGCCTCCCGAGTAGGGAGGTGGTCTAAGGCACTGCATCGCAAGTTGCTAGCTGTGCCACTAGAGATATTGGTTCGAGTCCAGGAAGACCCATGGGGCGGCGCACAATTGGCCCAGCGTTGTTGGTGTGGCTGGCTTCCAGGTTAAGCAGGCATTGTGTCAAAAAGCAGTGCAGCTTGGTTAGGTCGTGTTTCGGAGGACGCATGTCTTTCGACCTTCACCCAAGTCTGTATGGGAGTTGCAGCGATGAGACAAGACTGTAACTACCAATTGGATACCACAAAATTGGGGGGAAAAAGGAGTATAAAAATAAGAATAAAAAAATGTCCAAATCCGTATCCATGGATAATTTAGACAGGGGAAAGGGGGATACCTAGAAAGGGGGATACCTAGTCAGTTGTGCTGAATGCTTTCAACTGAAATGTGTCTTTCGGTTACTGGCCCAACGCTCTAACCACTGAAAGGGCCGAATATAGCTAGCTAGCTAGACACTGGAGGACAACAACACAATGAGATTGAACAATTAAAGTTTTTTTCTTTCAATAATGAAGTTTGACTTGTGATGGGATTGGTCTGAAGCCAAATCCAAACTGTCTTTCCTTTTGGTGCGCCAGGACTATTCACAGCTGAGTTCATTCAGTTTAGCTCATTGGCTATAATTATTATTTTTTTATTATCAAGGGAGGCCAAATGTTTGCTGGCTTCCCTTGCATTCAATGGTACGGGGGAAACAATGTCATAGTCTTTCTGACCAGACAACACCAGATAGACACACAACACAGCGGGGCTCTGTTTCGTTCGCTCGGCTGCTTTCTCTGCGGAGATACATTCAGCAGCCTCTGGCAAATTGAAGGAAGTTTGGAAAACACAGAGACGAAATATAAAATTATTTTGACGTTTTTTTAAAAACATTTTTTTGTCTCGTAAATTTGATGCCACTGTAGCTAATTAGCTAGTTCACTTGCTAATGGAAGGAGCATAGCATTTAGTGTTTCACTAGATGGTTGGTTAGTTTCTCTTTCGTTTCATATGAAGTGAATGGCTCAGGCTTAGCTAGCAAGTTAATAATGGACAAGATTTTGTGTAACGTTACATGATCAAACTTCAAATATACACTAAACTCCTAAAGCCTTCCGCAAGCTCCCCTTCGGCTGGTACTTAGCCAAACTTGGCTAGGCGAATCCAAAAGAGTGTGCTCGCATACTTCTTTAATAGAAAATAGTACTGTTTATTCATCTTGTTCTCAAAATAGTCCGAATTAATCTAAGATAACTCAAGAAATCTGTAATTAAATTAGTTGTTTTTCTGAGGATATTTTAGTCGCACAATTTTCCATCGAACTAAGATGTTTGGTGCAGTATTTCTCAAGTGAACAAATGTGTATGAAAACCATTTGATTGACAACAAACACTTAAATGAAGAATCCCATTGAAGAAAACACTCTTTACTTACTTTGAAATGTTCGTATTTTTAAATATTCATTTGGATTCTTGCCGCACCTAATACTCTGAGAATCTCTGTACTCTGTGCACCCGAATGGAACAGAGGAGCTGGAAACTAAACTTTTTGATTAGGAGGTGAAACAACCACAATCCAGGGCCAAATTCAATAATATAACATAATTCTTACTCTGCGGAGATGAAAGTGCTCAACAAAACCAGCCCTTACAGTGCGATTCAAGACGTACACTCCCACATGTTAGGCATAGTTCAAACATGCTTTCTTCCTGAAGGGAAATAGTGTTACTTTAAAATAGTTACAGGCCAGTTTATATAACCTGTACTTCTTTTTGCAATACAGCGCTTTTCCCATATAATTTCTTTCTTCTCCAACCGTCTGTCTTGGTATTAGATTGATTGAGCTTATTTATTTGTTTCTCTGGAGTGGAGGAGGTACAGAGGTACAAATGAGGGGAACAGGAGGGCACCAGAGGTTTGTGTTCTTGCTGATGTGGCTAATTTCTCTCCTAAGTGCCGTAGCATCCCCTTCTCCTTAAAACTTGGCCAGCCACCTCAGTGGGAAGAGAAACATAACACTGATGGTTGCATGACTCAGCAATATGACAGTGGATTATTGAAGAAGTCCTCGACTTGTTGGAATTATTTGTACTACAAGTGAAGTACCGCCCTCAGCCTCATTGACAACTCCCACTTCTTTTGATATCTGTTTTTCAAATGATTAGATACTTTTTTGTGGATTCAGCTAAATCGAAACCATTGTTTCATTAAAATATGCTGTAATAAACTTTGCATTTCACAAAATTGGGATAACAGAATAATTAAATGATGAATAGCGAGCGTTATCAATTATGGCTGTGACGATAACAGTATCTCAATACTTTTTCCATGGCAAAAATGAAAACACAAAGCAGACCAGTAATAATCGTATTAGGAGACGATGGGGAGGTGCTAAAAAACCTTGTCTATGCCAGGCCAGGGCATTCATCTCTCCTAACCCATGATCAATTAATTAAATTACAGTTTCATTATGAATGGATGGTGTGTCATTTTCGCTTATGATTGAGGAATTTGTCACCTGAGAAATCAAAGCAGGACATAGGGTGGAACCTGTGTGTAGTATACAGTAACTGAATGAGTAAATGAATTAGTTCTTATTGTTTCTGTAATCGGTGTTTAGCAGTATAATTGGGTACATTAGCTGCAGTGTAAATGTCTGTTGAAGTGGCAGCTGTTGTAAGATGGGGATACAATTGTAGAGTTTTGGCAGTACAGCTAGTAAATAATTAATGGAGACATATACTGTATATGATCTACTTTTTAGAGCTAGTCTTCTCAAAATATGTCATATTTATAGGCTGTATGTCTGTCAACCAACAATGGGTCGCATTCATCAGCCTGAATTACTTTGTTACTTTTTCGTGTCCATCACTGATGAAAGTGTAATGACAGTTCACATTAGAATACACAGCCCATGTCTCTCACTCTCATTTACACTGTCTTTTTAATATCTTTGATTTGCTAATAACTTCAGGCATCTTGTGGAGACCTAAAAAGGCCATCCTCTGACCAATCCCACTTTCACTTTCACTCTGACCAAGGACCGTTTGTATTGTTTGATTCATGCCTATGGCTGAAGGCTCGTATATTTCCACCTCCATTCCTGTGTCTGACATCATCACAATCTCCGTTTATCATAGTTATGCTCATATGATTCCGAGGCGCCAGCAAACGCTGGGTATCAGTCGAGTTGTATGCGTTCTAGAACAGTTGGACAAAGCCAAAGCAAAGGGTTGTTTTATTATACTCTACATTTGAATGTTATTGTTCCCAAAATTAGGGCTGTGATGGTCCTGGAATTTTGGAACAGTCGTGACGGTTATTTTATTTTCATGACGGTCTTCATCCATAATCGTTGGCTACATGATTATACAATTACCATGCCAGCCCTACCCAAAATGCTATTTTGGAAGGTTATTAAAATGCTTGAATGAAATTAATACAGAAAAGTTTCATATCCTGGCTACGAGTTGGCAATGTTAAGTGGATTACGAGCGGACTAATGGAGCTATAAATCTGCATACAAATTATATGGAGTGAACGTGCTGTTGGTTGGTTATCGTTTATACTTTTCTCCAAGTCTCCGGCGCAAATGATTTGAGCACATTTCGCTAATTAAATGTGTGTAAATCATTACCCGTGGTTTCTTACTAACACAGGAGTAACTATTAGTGTATTATTGTGTTATTGCAACATATTATTACAACATATTCAACACATTCTTGAAAGGTGCCTCTGTTAGTTATTGTGTGTCTACCTTCGCAACTACTACCACGACTAGTAGTAGTTCGTTTATTGTTTATGTAAAATTGATTGACATCTGATATCACTCACACTTTGGCATAACACCTTCCTTACCTCGCCCTCCTCTCATAATTGTCTCCCTCCCTCCCTCCTCTCTCTCGCCCACAGAGGAGGGCTACGAGCAGTTCCGCGTGGCGGAGAAGTCCCATGGTAACTGGTTGAAGCTGGTGGTGGAGGGCAACACGTCAGAGGTGCTGAACAACATGGGGAAGAAGGTGCTCAAGCAGTACCTGGAGGCCCTCAGGGCCATGAGCGCGGCCCTCAGCAAGCAGATGGGCAAATATGACATGTATTCCATGGTGGTGGGCGTGGTCCTCGTCTTCCAGGTGGGTAGTGGGTTGTTGCCCCCCCCAGAAGGTTAGGATTGGGGGGGAACCTGATCCTAGGTCTGTACCTAGGGGAACTTCACCCCAGAGCTGGGATTGAGGGACAGGGAGTTACATGATGATGGTGATAGTGGTGCTGATGTACTCGGTAATATCTTGTGTGTATATAAATATTTATATACAGTGGTGCAAAAAAGTATTTAGTCAGCCACCAATTTTGCAAGTTCTCCCACTTAAAAAGATGAGAGGCCTGTAATTTTCATCATAGGTACACTTCAACTATGACAGACAAAATGCGGGGGAAAAAAATCCAGAAAATCACATTGTAGGATTTTTTATTTATTTATTTGCAAATTATGGTGGAAAATAAGTATTTGGTCACCTACAAACAAGCAAGATTTATGGCTCTCACAGACCTGTAACTTCTTCTTTAAGAGGCTCCTCTGTCCTCCACTCATTACCTGTATTAATGATGAAACCAAAATAGATGATGAAACCAAAATAGAACGTTTTGGTAAAAACTCAACTCGTCATGTTTGGAGGACAAAGAATGCTGAGTTGCATCCAAAGAACACCATACCTACTGTGAAGCAAAATACCAGTAACAGTGTGTGAAAACCTTGTGAAGACAGAAAACGTTTGAACTCTGTCATTGCCAACAAAGGGTATATAACAAAGTATCGAGAAACTTTTGTTATTGACCAAATACTTATTTTCCGCCATAATTTGCAAATAAAGTCATTATAAATCCTACAATGTGATTTTCTGGATTTTTTCCTTCATTTTGTCTGTCATAGTTGTACCTATGATGACAATTACAGGCCTCTCTCATCTTTTTAAGTGGGAGAACTTGCACAATTGGTGGCTGACTAAATACTTTTTTGCCCCACTGTATATATACACATACATACACATGTACTTTGCATGCAACCCATAATAAGACTATGCAAAGTCTATTAAAATATTATCTGACTCCATAAAGACAATTTAGCAATGTGCAAGCGGGACTGTTGTTAGTTACAGGAATAGGCTATCAAGAAATGTCTGAGAATTGAATGATCAATGCTAGTAGATTTAAATTGCAAACTGAATCAATTCACATACAAGGCTAAACCACAAGTTTCAAGTTATTACTGGCATTATTCTAGGCATGATCAAAGAGGGAGAGAGAGAGAGAGAAGTCAAGGTCCTAAGACCATGCCACAAAAGGTCCATGGGGAGGAGCTAGAGAGAGGCAGTGTAGGTTCCTCACCAAAGCAGGACATGAGCAAAAGAGCTGTTTGAATTCAAAATCTGAGTTGTTGACCAATAGCAGACTCTAAAAGTTCACTTCCAGTCAGATATCAGACGTATAAAATGTTATCACAACAGCACCTCTGCTTCCCAGAGATGTGACAGAATGGGGGTTGTTGAGTGCAACACAGATCATTCAGCGTAACTGAGAAACACAATTGATTACTTGAATACGGTGTCGTCATAGACATGTCGGGGGCTGCCACTACATGCTGATCAGAACACTTGTATACATTATACCAAAAGTGTTATGTACAGTACATATGCATGCCAGTGCATGGTATGCGTGTGACCATGGTGGGATATTGCTGATGGTTTTCATATTGAATGGTATTAGCCTAAATGAGCACTTTGCGTTGTAAACTGTTGTCATATGGTATGTATCACACACAACCCACATCCAAATATTTGTATTTTAAGATGCCAATTCTGCTGCTGAAATGATCCAATATCTAGGCATATTCATAGAACACAATACATTTTAATGAACAGTTTTAATGTTGATTTAAGGCTTGACTTAATCCCGTGGTTTACCTTTACAGAGAGTGTTGATATAGCCTTCAATTATTAAAATGGCCTCGAGCTAGCGTGGGAATAACTATACAGTTGGAACAGAACTTCCCCACAGTTCTGATTGGATAACAGTTAATTCTGTTTCCTCTGTCTGTGATAACTTTAGATAATGCCTTGATCTTTATCGTCGCTACTTCTCAACGTTGCTGCTACCAAACAATTGGACAAAGGGTCTCTAATGAAGTGAGGTGTGTGTGCACGTGCGTGCTATATTGTTTGATTATCAGGTTCAAATCGAATCAAATGAAATGTTTTCGTCACGTGTTTCGTAATGACTTACCCACGGGCTCTTCCCAACGATGCATAGAGAACGAAAATAGAGAAATGATTGAAAAGTGACAACACGTCATAATAAAAGCCATAGTAAATATATTGTGAGTAATGATTGCTATATAATGTCACATGGGATACCAGTACCTATTTGATGTGCAGGGGTACAAGGTAATGGATTTAGATATGTACATAACTATAAATAAAGTGACTCGGCAACAGGATAGATGATAAACAGTAGCAGCGGCGTATGTGAAAATAGCTCCCAAAAAAGTGCAAAAAGGGGTCAATGCAGATAGTCCGGGTAGCTATTTGGTTCACTATATAACTAACTATTCATCAGTCTTATGTCTTGGGAGTAGAAGCTGTTCAGGGTCCTGTCGGTTCCAGATTTGGTGCATTGGTAGCAAGTTAAATGGTGTAGCGATGCTTTAAAGGTCAACACATCTTTATACTGCTCTTTGTTGAGCAAGCATTTCTCCAGGTAAACTTTTTCCAGGGGGGGGGGCTTGTACGACAAAAATCTTCCATGTGAACAATATTGGATGAGGCAATTCCCATGCGTTCCCTTCAAAACAGAGACAAATCTGCTGTGCTCTCATGCTGACTGTTGCAGTCACACCTTACGTTCGTTTGAATATTTTTCATCTTGGAGAAGAGGCTTTAATATGCAAACAGGCAATTTGCCAGTAAAAGTGTAAAACAATCATCATAATGAAATCACAGAACGTGTTGGCATTTGTTCACTTAAGTTATTTGTGTAAGCGTTTGACTTAACGTTGGAACGTTTTGGATCATTGGTGGAGCTGTGAGATCTTTTTTATGAATTGTTTTTGTAAAATATACTGTATGTTGTAACGTCCTGGGTTTAGAAGATTGCCTCCACTTTTAGAATTTGCTCAGCAACAGTAAATACTGTACGCACAATAAATAAGATATGAACGACAACGGTTTAACCTATAGAAATGCTTTCCATTTATTCCAGTGTGTACTCAAATTTCAGTTTCCATTGAGTTCACTGGGTTTGTTGTCATGCTCGCACTTTAAAACCGTTTCCCTACAAGTTATTTATTTATTTATTTTCAGAAATAAAACTGCTAATTGCAGCACGACAGAACGCTCTGCATAGACTCCCCAGCGAGTATTATTGGGAGCAGTTGGGAAAGTTGACAAAACAATATCCCAAACTCTGAATAGAAACTAAGAATTGTCCCTCGAGAGGCGACTGCCTTCTATCAGGAAGAAAGAAAGAGAGAGAGAGAGAGAGAGAGAGAGAGAAAAGAGGCTGTTTCCAAAATGAAAAAGTTGGACTTGTCAGCAGTTTGTCCCAGTCGTTACTCAAGGACAAGGCAACTAGTCTACTCTCCACTGCACGGTCCCTGATAGATTTTGTCCATAGAGAGAAAGGGAAGAGAAAGGGATTTACGTAGCAAAGGACCTGGAACTCTTGTCTCTTGTGTTCCATGTACTTGTTTACTTTGAAAAGAAAGAGCTTCCATATTTGCTTCCAAGATGGCACATTGAAAGGTTCCAGGTGAAAGACTTCAGTCAAGCCAAAATCCAAAATGCAAATATAGGGAAGCACACAAATGATGCTTTTGCTTTGACTCAATCCAAGCCACATCAACCACAGACTGACAAATGTCTGCACTCTTTTCACACACTGACCCCAGTGTTACCTCGTAGTTTGCCCATCTATCCAGCCATCTCTCTCTATCTTCTGATCCCTTTACTGTATGACTCATTGACCTCATGCGACAGTTGCAAAGACTTGTAGCTATAAAAATGAGCTTGGTCTGTCCGGTGTTTTTTGCATAATGTATGTGCATATTTGCACACCCTTGTGAGTCTGTTTTTGCTTACATCCATGACTTGACTGAGTGTGTGCGTTCCTCTTTCTCCAGTTCCTTCTCCTCCTGCTGCTGGCCATGCCCGAGGCACTGAGCGGCGCGTCAGAGGTGGATCTCCCTGTGTCCTCGGCTCTGCTTTCGCTGCCCTTCTACCTGCTGTGCCTGCTCCTCTTCTCCGTGCACATGCTGGTGTGCACGTCGGCTGAGAGCGCCTGCTACTTCTGCAGCCTCCCCTGGGGCCTGGTGTTCGGGGCAGTGGCCCTCTCCTCTGCCCTGCTCTGCATTCTGGTATCCATGGCAGCCAGGAAGGGAGCAAAGCCCCCTGGTAAGGTGAGTACATTGTCCCGAGAGCCATCTCCAATGAGACATTAGTAGCTCTTTTGTCTTCTAAAGACTGGACAAATGTTACGCTCAACCTAGGTCGTTTTCAGACCACTTTTGAGGTCTGAAGACATTTGACACTGACCTTGGAGAGAACTATCACTTGAAGGATTAGGCTAGTGCATTTTCTTCTCTGACCCTCCCTAACCACAGTAGCCTATTCCCTTTCATCGACATTATACAGACCTGCTCAAATTTGTTGGTACACTTACAGCTCATTGAAATAATGCTTAATTCCTCCTGAAAAGTGATGAAATTGAAAGCTATTTTATCATGTATACTTGCATGCCTTTGGTATGCCATAGAATAAAGCAAAGAAGCTGTGAAAAGAGATGAATTGTTGCTTATTCTACAAAGATATTCTAAAATGGCCTGGACACACATGTTGGTACCCCTTAGAAAAGATAATAAATGATTTGATTATAGTGATATTTCAAACTAATTTAATTAGTATCACACATGTCTCCAATCTTCTAATCAGTCATTCAGCCTATTTAAATGGAGTAAAGTATTCACTGTGCTGTTTGGTATCATTGTGGTCACCACACTGAACATGGACCAGAGTAAAGTATTCACTGTGCTGTTTGGTATCATTGTGGTCACCACACTGAACATGGACCAGAGTAAAGTAGTCACTGTGCTGTTTGGTATCATTGTGGTCACCACACTGAACATGGACCAGAGTAAAGTATTCACTGTGCTGTTTGGTATCATTGTGGTCACCACACTGAACATGGACCAGAGTAAAGTAGTCACTGTGCTGTATGGTATCATTGTGTGCACCATACTGAACATGGTCCAGAGTAAAGTAGTCACTGTGCTGTTTGGTATCATTGTGTGCACCACACTGAACATGGACCAGAGTAAAGTATTCACTGTGCTGTTTGGTATCATTGTGGTCACCACACTGAACATGGACCAGAATAAAGTAGTCACTGTGCTGTTTTGTATCATTGTGGTCACCACACTGAAAATGGACCAGAGTAAAGTATTCACTGTGCTGTATGGTATCATTGTGTGCACCACACTGAACATGGACCAGAGTAAAGTAGTCACTGTGCTGTTTGGTATCATTGTGTTGCACCATACTGAACATGGACCAGAGTAAAGTAGTCACTGTGCTGTTTGGTATCATTGTGTTGCACCATACTGAACATGGACCAGAGTAAAGTAGTCACTGTGCTGTTTGGTATCATTGTGTGCACCATACTGAACATGGACCAGAGTAAAGTAGTCACTGTGCTGTTTGGTATCATTGTGTTGCACCATACTGAACATGGACCAGAGTAAAGTAGTCACTGTGCTGTTTGGTATCATTGTGTTGCACCACACTGAACATGGACCAGAGTAAAGTAGTCACTGTGCTGTTTGGTATCATTGTGTGCACCACGCTGAACATTGACCAGAGTAAAGTAGTCACTGTGTTGTTTGGTATCATTGTGTGCACCATACTGAACATGGACCAGAGTAAAGTAGTCACTGTGCTGTTTGGTATCATTGTGTTGCACCATACTGAACATGGACCAGAGTAAAGTAGTCACTGTGCTGTTTGGTATCATTGTGTGCACCACACTGAACATGGACCAGAGAAAGCAAAGGAGAGATTTGTCTGAGGAGATCAGAAAGAAAATGATAGACAAGCATGGTAAAGGTCAAGGCTACAATACCACCTCCAAGCAGCTTGATGTTCCTGTGACAACAGATGCAAATTTTATTAAGAAGTTTAAGGTCCATGGAACTGTAGCCAACCACCCTGGGCACGGCTGCAGGAGGAAAATCGACCCCAGATTGAACAGATAAAGAACCAAGGATAACTGCCAAAGAGATACAAGCTGAACTCCAAGGTGAAGGTGACTGGTTGCATCACTGCCTGGTATGACAACTGCTCGGCCTCCGACCGCAAGGCACTACAGAGGGTTAGTGCGTACGGCCCATTACATCACTGGGGCCAAGCTTTCTGCCATCCAGGACCTCTATACCAGGCGTGTCAGAGGAAGGCCCTAAAAATTGTCAAAGACTCCAGCCACCCAAGTCATAGACTGTTCTCTCTGCTACCGCACGGCAAGAGGCTTCTAAACAGACTTCAACCCCTAAGCCATAAGACTCCTGAACTTCTAGTCAAATGGCTGCCCAGACTATTTGCAGTGCCCCCTTCACCCCCTCTTTACACCACTACTACCTTCTGTTGTCATCTATGCATAGTCACTTTAATAACTCTACCTACATGCACATACTACCTCAAATAACCAGTCCCCCCCCCCGTACATTGACTCTGTATCGGTACCCCCCCCCCCCCCTGTATATGGTCTCGCTATTGTTATTTCACTGCTGCGCTTTAATTACGTGTTACTTTTATCTCTTATTCTTATCTGTATTTTTTTTTACTGCATTATTTGTTAGGGCCTCGTAAGTAATCATTTCACTGTTGTATTCGGCGCATGTGACTAATAACATTTGATTTGATGTCAGTTTCTGATCGCACCATTCGTCGCTTCTTTGATCGAAAGTGGGCTGCAAGGAAGAAGACGCAGGAGGACTCCACTTTTGAAAGAAAAACATTTTTAAAAAGCTTAAAAAGCTAGACTGCATATTGACAAACCCACAATCCTTCTGGGAGAATGTCCTTTGGGCAGATGAGGCAAAACTGGAGCTTTTTGGCAAGTCACATCAGCTCTACATTCACAGACGAAGAAATTAAGCTTTCAAAGAAAAGAACACCATACCTACAGTGAAACATGGAGGAGGCTCGATTCTGTTTTGGGGCTGCTTTGCTGCGACTGGCACAGGGTGCCTCGAATCTGTGCATGACACAATGAAATCTCAAGACTGTCAAGGCATTCTGGAGCGAAACGTACTGCCCAGTGTCAGAAAGCTCTGTCTCAGTCGCAGGTCATGTGTCCTCCAACAGGATAATGACCCAAAACACTCAGCTACAAGCAACCAAGAATGGATAAGAACAAAACATTGGACTATTCCAAAGTGGCCTTCTATGAGTCCTGATCTGAATCCTATTGAAAATCTATGGAAAGAGCTGGAAGTTGCAGTCTGGAAAAGGCACCCATCAAACCTGAGACAGCTGGAGCAGTTTGCTCAGGAAGAGTGGGCCAGACTACCTGTTAACAGGTGCAGAAGTCTCATTGAGAGCTACAGACAACGTTTGATTGCAGTGATTGCCTCTAAAGGTTGTGCAACAAAATATTAAGTTAAGGTTTCCCAACATTTTTGTCCATGCCATTTCCATTTGTTTTTGTATATATTGAGCAGACAGGTTAAATAATTGCATTGCATGTTAATCAAAAATACACCGTTTGAGACAAAAGGTCTTCGAAATTATGCTGTCCTTTCTTTGTAATTACTTATTTCTGTCCCTGCAAGTCATACGATTAAAACCATACGATCAAATATGTTTGCATTGTTTCAAAATGGCACCTCAAGCATGCAACATAAAGAGAGGTGAATAATTAAAATGAATTACCCTTTCCAGAAAAAGTTTTAAAGACAAACTGTTTCTTTCTACTTCTAAGTCACCAGTGTCATTTAGCTTTCTTAATTATGTTTGAAAAAGTGGCCTCTTCTCTCTCTCTCTCTCTCTCTTCTGGGAACTAACAGAAAGTGCTGACACAGAGGAGAAGAACGTAGAGAAAGACAGAGGGAGATACAGTGCATTTGGAAAGTATTCAGACCCTTTGATTTTTTCCCCCACAATTTATTACGTTACATCATTATTCTAAAATTGATTAAATGTTGATTTTTTTTTCACAGTACCCTATAATTTTGAAGCAAAAACAAGTTTAAGACATTTTTGCAAATGTATTAAACATTAAAAATGGAAATACCATCAGACCCTTTACTCAGCACTTTGTTGAAAAACCTTTCGCAGCGATTACAGCCATGAGTCATCTTGGGTATGACACTACATGCTCAGCACACCTGTATTTGGAGGAGTTTCTCAGATTGTTCTCTACAGATCCTCTCAAACTCTTGTCAGGTTGAATGGGGAGCATCGCTGCACAGCTATTTTCAGGTCTCTCCAGAGATGTTCGTTCGGACTCTGGCTGGGCCACGCAAGAACATTCAGAGACTTGAACCGAAGCTACTGCTGTATTGTCTTGGCCGTGTGCTTAGGGTTGTTGTCCTGTTGGAAGGTGAACAGTCACCACAGTCTGAGGCCGTGAGTGCTCTGGAGCAGGTTTTCATCAAGGATCACTCTGTACTTTGCTCCGTTCATCTTTCCCCCGATCCTGACTAGTCTCCCAGTCCCTGCCGCCGAAAAACATCCCCACAGTATGATGCTGCCACCACCATGCTTCACAGTAGGGATGGTGCCAGGTTTCATCCAGATGTAAAGCTTGGAATTCAGGCCAAAGAATTCAATCTTGGTTTCATCACGCCAGAGAATCTTGTTTCTCCATGGTCTGAGAGTCCTTTAGGTGCCTTTTGACAAACTCCAAGCAGGCTGTCGTGTGCCTTTTAGAGTTTCTTTCATCTGGCCACTCTACCATAATGGCCTGATTGGTAGAGTGCTGCAGAGATGGTTGTCCTTCTGGAAGGTTCTCCCATCTCCACAGAGGAACTCTGGAGCTCTGTCAGAGTGACCATCTGGTTCTTGGTCACCTCCCTTACCAGGGCCCTTCTCCCCCAATTGCTCAGTTTGGCCAGGCGGCCAGCTCCAGGAAGAGACTTGGTTGTTCCAAAGTTCTTCCATTTAAAAATAATGGACTGTGTTGTAATAACCAAAAAAGTTCAACAAATAAAAATATATTTGAGATTTGAGATTCTTCAAGGTAGCCACCCTTTGCCTTGATGACAGTTTTGCACACTCTTGGCATTCTCTCAACCAGCTTCATGAGGTAGTCCAAACCTTTGACACACCTGCTCGCTTCGTGCGACTATCATTTGTTTTTCAGCAGGGCAATGACCCAAAACACACATCCAGGCTGTGTAAAGGCTTTTTGACCAAGAAGGAAGTGATGGAGTGCTGCATCAGATGACCTGGCCTCCATAATCACCTGACCTCAAACCAATTGAGATGGTTTGGGGTGAGTTAGAAGAGTTGGACCGCAGAGTGAAGGAAAAACAGCCAACAAGTGCTCGGCATATGTGGGAACTCCTTCAAGACTGTTGCAAAAGCATTCCTCATGAAGCTGGTTGAGAGAATGCCAAGGGTGTTAAAATATTTTTTATTTGTTTACACTTTTTTGGTTACTACATAATTCCATATGTGTTATGTCATAGTTTTGATGTCTTCACTATTATTCTACATTGTCGAAAATAGTTTTTAAAAAATAAGAAAAACCCTTGAATGAGTAGGTGTGTCCAAACGTTTGACTGGTACTGTATACATTGTAATAGCTGTACACTGTAAAGTACATTATTCCTCTGAAGAGTATGAAGTAGGCTGTTTGATAAGGTTTGAATCCTAAGAAACCTGCCTACACATAGTTTGAAGTACAATACCATTATAACTACTTTATTAGGTCAAAGCGTAGTAGGCCAAAGCTGTGTGCTGGAAGACCTTGGTAGAGCATGGATGGAATAGGCATTGTGATTTTCCTGTCTTTTTTGGCTTCAGACCATGCATACTTCTCACTTAAAACATTTTTTCCCCCATGTTTTTACACAACATTATTATACCACATTATAATACAGCATAACACAGCAATAAAATGTAGTTAAAAGTAAACAGTAATAACAAATGTCAACAGAGATAATGTAGTTGTTAGTATTTATTTAATATTAACAGCTGATTTTCCAGAGGGAAGCAAAAAAACAGAAACTCGCTTAAGCCAATTTGGAGTAAACTGGGGGAGAACATGTCCTGATTTCTCCTGAGACAATCGAGCCCCTGGAACCTAACCGTTTACTGAATAAAGTCCTACATTACCTGGGGAGAACATGTCCTGATTTCTCCTAAGACAATCGAGCCCCTGGAACCTAACAGTTTACTGAATAAAGTCCTACATTACCTGGGGAGAACATGTCCTGATTTCTCCTAAGACAATCGAGCCCCTGGAACCTAACAGTTTACTGAATAAAGTCCTACATTACCTGGGGAGAACATGTCCTGATTTCTCCTGAGACAATCGAGCCCCTGGAACCTAACAGTTTACTGAATAAAGTCCTACATTACCTGGGAGAACATGTCCTGATTTCTCCTAAGACAATCGAGCCCCTGGAACCTAACAGTTTACTGAATAAAGTCCTACATTACCTGGGGAGAACATGTCCTGATTTCTCCTAAGACAATCGAGCCCCTGGAACCTAACAGTTTACTGAATAAAGTCCTACATTACCTGGGGAGAACATGTCCTGATTTCTCCTAAGACAATCGAGCCCCTGGAACCTAACAGTTTAGTGAATAAAGACCTACATTACCTGGGGAGAACATGTCCTGATTTCTCCTAAGACAATCGAGCCCCTGGAACCTAACAGTTTACTGAAGAAAGTCCTACATTACCTGGAGAGAACATGTCCTGATTTCTCCTAACAGTTTACTGAAGAAAGTCCTACATTACCTGGAAACAGAAGTGAATTATCACTAAATATAGCATTTACAACCAAATGTACATTCGTCAGATATAGTCAACTTTGTAAATACAATTCAGGGATGGCCACAATTGCTCTTGAGAAGCTGCAGTTTTATGTAGGCTTTTCTTTTGTTCAATCCCAGTTCTAGCACACCTGATTCTACTATTCATGGTCGTGATGAACAGCTGAGGTCTTGATGAGCAGCCGAGTAGTAGAATCAGGTGTGGTAGCACTGGACTTGAAGGAAAATAAAACATGTATAGCCCTGTGGATCGTCAAGAACCATTTTGGCAACTCCAGATACAAACAATGCTGAGAAACCCCTGTAAAATACAAGTACCAAACACTCTTAAGAATGACGATATACATATTTACAAATCTCCTCTAAATCTTTTAACTACAAATGTTCAACTCCAGTAAAAGAGCACACATTCCCTTATTTATATTTGACAGTATAAATATGAAAACAGATGGGACTATGCACAGATTTGGAACAGAACATACATTTTAAGTATTGATAGTGTGCGAATGACCATGTGTGCATTGGAATTGGCATAAGTCATTTGTCAGCTCCACATGGGCCAGCTTGCATTTATTTCTCTGTGACAAGCGCTTGCCCACAATCCACTACTCTGCCATAAAGCACTGTGTCCTTGGGAAGTACCGTAGAGATGGCATGCATCTCAATCAATGAGGGCAACAACCTGTTCCTTTAGAATCTGAAAGCTGGTCTCCATTCTAGCAAGGCACACGCAATATTACACACCACCACACTCACTGCCACTTGCCTGCCACTCCACGAACCCAAAGGCTCTTTTAAGAGCCACCTAATTAATGAAAATAAGTGTGTGTGGGAGGGGTCAAAATGTTTCCTCTGGCAGACAAACCCACAGTCTTCAGATCCACAGGCGGTAACTCTAAACGTTAACCCTACGAACCCTGTTCTTAAAACATTGATTTTGACAGACCTTTTAAATGGACAGATTGGAAGCGTTCATTCCGAAATTATTTTGCTCATTCACTCAGTACTGATTGAACATTTATTTAGCTTTCTTGGTTAAAATACAATTGTCTAAAACTGTTGATTTGTTGAAAACAGACTCATTTTATTACGTAGCTGACCAAGTTAGGAAGCGTGTCATTTTCCTTTGACTGTGCACAGCATGGCGTACAATTTAACTTAGTGGGTGTTCGAGCATGAACTGCTCTTTTCAGGTCCTGCCACAACAACTTAATCGGGTTTAGGTCTGGACTTTGACTAGGCCATTCCAGAACTGTAAGTGTGTTGCTTTTGAGTCTTTCTGATGTAGAATTGCTTGTGTCTGTTGGATCATTGTCTTGCTGCATGACCCAGCTACGCTTCAGCTCACAGATGAATGGCCTGACTGGTTCCTTCAATGAGGGAAAGTCATCCAGGTCCTGAGGCAGCAAAGCATCCCCTTATCATCACACTACCACCACCATGCTTGAACGTTTGTGTGAGGTTCTTACTGTGGAATGCAGTGTTTGGTTTTTGCCAGACATAACAGGGACCCATGTCTTCTGAAAAAAGGATTAGCAGGCAATGATTTACATTGGCTCGTTTGATGTTCCAGGACAACTTTTAGACATGGTGCCAACGGCAGGAAACACCGCATCGCTTCCAATTATTGACCAGATGTGTCTGTGATGAACTGAAGTGAAGGTCCCGCCACTGGATGCACCGTGACAGGTTTACTTTGGCTCTATGTCTGTGTCAGCATGCCTTCAGAAACCGAAGGGGGAGAGGAGGGAGCCTTGTGGGGTTCCTTTTGTGTGACAAACCCAGACGGTCTGGCAAAAAAAGTAGAGTTATAATGGCTATGTCCTGAATGGCACCCTACTCCCTATTTAGTTTCCTATGGGCCCTGGGGATAGGGTGCCATTAGGTAAGCAGGAAAACACTTGGGTGACAAACTGCCCTGTTGATGCTAAACGCACGTTACGACCAGACGAGACCTCCAGCAGTGTGCCAGTCTGCTATTGGATTAGCATATACAGTCAGGTCCAACATTATTGGCACCCATAAAGATTAACAAAAAATACTGTATAAAATAAAGAATTTAAATATTGAGCTATATTGTTTTCTAAAAAATCTTGGGAAATTATATTAGTTTTTACTAATACAATTGCTCAGAGAAAGAGATTTTGTTTCACAAGTAAATATTTTTACTCAAAAAGATATGGGTCAAAATGATTGCCACCCTTGTTTCAACACCTTTCAATACCTCACCTTGCGAGGATAACGGCACTGAGTCTTTTTCTAAAAGTTTTTATGAGATTGGAGAACACTTTGGGAGAGATCTTAGGCATTCCTCCTTACAGAATCTTTCCAGATCCTTGATATCTTTTGTCTCCGCTTATGGACTGACTCCTTCAATTCAAACCACAATTTTCAAGTGCGGCGACTAAGATGGCCTTTCCAAATGCTTATTTTGTGGTCAACTAACCTTTTCTTTGTGGATTTTGATGTGTGCTTCGGGTTATTTTCTTGTTGTAAGATCCACTTGCAGCCAAGATTTAGCCTCCTGGCAGAGGCAACCAAGTTTTGGGCTAAAATGTCCTGGTATGGGTCAAATTCACCATTGACCTTAACAATGGTCCCAGGACTAGTGGAAGCGAAATAGCCAATAACATCCAAGATCCTCCTCCATATTTACAATAGGTATGGGATTATTTTTTCATTTGCTTCTTTCTTTAGATGCCAAACCCACCGCTTGTGTGCAAAAGAGATATCTTTTCATGTCAACAAACAAAGTCCTGACGTTTGCTAAACAGCATTGGCAATCGGATCAGAACCGGTGCTATGGTTAAATGACATGAATCTAGAGCTATTGCCGTGCACACCATTGGTGGGTTTGGTGTTGAAAGAAAGATAACCACATACCTACTGAAAATATGGTGAATCTTTGATGTTATGGAGCTATTTTGCTTCCACTGGTCCTTGGGGCCCTTGTTAAGGTCAACGGACTAATGAACTTTACTCAGTGCCACAACATTTAAGCCTCTGCCAGGAGGCTGGAACTTGACTGCAAGTGAAGAAATGGTTAATTGACAGGGGGGGAATTGTCCGTCTCCAGACTTGAACCCCATTGAAAACCTGTGGTTTGAATTGAAGAGGTCCGTTCATATGCAGAGACAGAGAATATCAAGGTTCTGGAAGGATCGGTCTAAGATCCCTCCCAATGTGTTCTCCAATCCCACAATTAAGGTGAGGTATTTTATATATGTATTTGTAATAATGACAATTACAACAATACTGAATTAACAATTTTATTTTAACTTAATATAATACATAAATAAAATCAATTTAGTCTTAAATAAATAATGAAACATGTTCAATTTGGTTTAAATAATACAAAAACAATGTTGGAGAAGAAGGTAAAAGTGCAATATGTGACCTGTAAAAAAGCTAACATTTAAGTTCCTTGCTCAGAACATGAGAACATGTGAAAGCTGGTGGTTCCTTTATAGTCTTCAATATTTCCAGTTAAGAAGTTTTAGGTTGTAGTTATTATAGGACTATTTCTCTCTATCATTTGTATTTCATATACTTTTGACTATTGGATGTACTTATAGGCACTATAGTATTGCCAGCCTCATCTCGGGAGTTGATAGGCTTAAAGTCATAAACAATGCTGTGCTTCAAGCATTGCGAAGAGCTGCTGGCAAACGCAGGAAAGTCCTGTTTGAATGAATGCTTACGAGCCTGCTGCTGCCTAACACTGCTCAGTCAGACTGCTCTATCAAATATCAAATCATAGACTTAATTATAATATAATAAACACACAGAAACACAAGCCTTATGTCATTAATATGGTAAAATCCGGAAACTATAATTTCGAAAACAAAACGATTATCCTTTCAGTGAAATACGGAACCGTTCCGTATTTTATCGAACGGGTGTCAACCCTAAGTCTAAATATTGCTGTTACATTGCACAACCTTCAATGTTATGTCATAATTATGTAAAATTCTGGCAAATTCATTACGGTCTTTGTTAGGAAGAAATGGTCTTCACACAGTTCACAACGAGCCAGGCGGCCCACCTTACCTTGGCTCCTTGCTGCACTCGAGTAACAGGTGGTCAGCCTGCCATTCAGTCTCCTCGTGGATTGCAAGGTAATCGGCCATAATCGGCATCCAAAAATGGTGATTACCGATTGTTATGAAAACTTGAAATCGGCCCGAATTAATCAGCAATGCCGGTTGCCCTCTACTATCAATAATTGTATTTATTTTCTTATCAACGGAACATGAAATACGGTAATATGCTTTTCTTCCCGGAGTCATGTCTGAACAAGGACATGGATAATATACAGTTAGCTGGGTTTTCTATGCAACGGAAGGACGGCAGTGTCTGGTACAGTGCCTTGCGAAAGTATTCGGCCCCCTTGAACTTTGCGACCTTTTGCCACATTTCAGAGATATAAAACTGTATTTTTTGTGAAGAATCAACAACAAGTGGGACACAATCATGAAGTGGAACGACATTTATTGGATATTTCAAACTTTTTTAACAAATCAAAAACTGAAAAATTGGGCGTGCAAAATTATTCAGCCCCCTTAAGTTAATACTTTGTAGCGCCACCTTTTGCTGCGATTACAGCTGTAAGTCGCTTGGGGTATGTCTCTATCAGTTTTGCACATCGAGAGACTGAATTTTTTTTTCTCCCATTCCTCCTTGCAAAACAGCTCGAGCTCAGTGAGGTTGGATGGAGAGCATTTGTGAACAGCAGTTTTCAGTTCTTTCCACAGATTCTCGATTGGATTCAGGTCTGGACTTTGACTTGGCCATTCTAACACCTGGATATGTTTTTTTTAACCATTCCATTGTAGATTTTGCTTTATGTTTTGGATCATTGTCTTGTTGGAAGACAAATCTCCGTCCCAGTCTCAGGTCTTTTGCAGACTCCATCAGGTTTTCTTCCAGAATGGTCCTGTATTTGGCTCCATCCATCTTCCCTGTCCCTGCTGAAGAAAAGCAGGCCCAAACCATGATGCTGCCACCACCATGTTTGACAGTGGGTATGGTGTGTTCAGGGTGATGAGCTGTGTTGCTTTTACGCCAAACATAACGTTTTGCATTGTTGCCAAAAAGTTCAATTTTGGTTTCATCTGACCAGAGCACCTTCTTCCACATGTTTGGTGTGTCTCCCAGATGGCTTGTGGCAAACTTTACACGACACTTTTTTGGATATCTTTAAGAAATGGCTTTCTTCTTGCCACTCTTCCATAAAGGCCAGATTTGTGCAATATACGACTGATTGTTGTCCTATGGACAGAGTCTCCCACCTCAGCTGTAGATCTCTGCAGTTCATCCAGAGTGATCATGGGCCTCTTGGCTGCATCTCTGATCAGTCTTCTCCTTGTATGAGCTGAGAGTTTAGAGGGACGGCCAGGTCTTGGTAGATTTGCAGTGGTCTGATACTCCTTCCATTTCAATATTATCGCTTGCACAGTGCTCCTTGGGATGTTTAAAGCTTGGGAAATGTTTTTGTATCCAAATCCGGCTTTAAACTTCTTCACAACAGTATCTCGGACCTGCCTGGTGTGTTCCTTGTTCTTCATTATGCTCTCTGCGCTTTTAACGGACCTCTGAGACTGTCACAGTGCAGGTGCATTTATACGGAGACTTGATTACACACAGGTGGATTGTATTTATCATCATTAGTCATTTAGGTCAACATTGGATCATTCAGTGGTCCTCACTGAACTTCTGGAGAGAGTTTGCTGCACTGAAAGTAAAGGGGCTGAATAATTTTGCACGCCCAATTTTTCAGTTTTTGATTTGTTAAAAAAGTTTGAAATATCCAATAAATGTCGTTCCACTTCATGATTGTGTCCCACTTGTTGTTGATTCTTCACAAAAACATTCAGTTTTATATCTTTATGTTTGAAGGCTGAAATGTGGCAAAAGGTCGCAAAGTTCAAGGGGGCCTAATACTTTCGCAAGGCACTGTAACATCGTGGGGGTGGTGTGTGTCTCTTTGCGCACCAGCTGTTGTTAACAATCTCTAATATTAAGGAAGCCTCAGCTTATTTAGAGATTTCCTAACTCGCCTGAGATGGATTACCTCATGATAAGCTGTAGACTATTATTTACCATGAGTTTTATACCATATTTTTCCATAGCGGTCTATTTACCACCACAAAACTATGCTGGCACTAAGGTTGCACTCAACGAGCTCTACAAGACCATAAGCAAACAAGAAAATACTAATCTACTCATACTCATCTACGATCATCTTTAGGCGACACTCCTAGTGGCCTGTGATTTTAATGCAGAAAAACTGGAGTCTGTTTTACCCCATTTCTTCCAGCATGTCACCTGTGCAAAAAAAAAGGCATACAAAGCTCTCCCTCGGCCTTCATTTAGCAAATCTGACCAGAACTCTACTTTCCTGATACCTGCTTACAAGCAAAGACTCAAACAGGAAGTGGTCCGATGAAGCAGATGCTAAGCTGCAGGACTGTTTTGTTAGCACAGACTGGTATATGTTCCGGGACTCATCCGATGGCATTGAGCAGTTCACCACGTCAGTCACTGGCTTCATTAATAAGTACAGCCTGTAATAACTACATGTTTCAAGCAAACCACCATAGTCCCTGTGCCCAAGAAAAACAAGGTAGCCTGTCTAAATGACTACTGCCCCGTAGCACTCACATCTGTAGCCATCAAATGCTTTGAAAGGCTGGTCATGGCTCACATCAACACCATCATCCCAGAAACTCTGGACACCCTCCAATTCGCATACCGCCCCTAACAGATCCACCGACGACACCATCTCTTTTGCACTCCACACTGCCCTTTCCCACCTGGATAAAAAAGGAACACACACGTGAGAATGCTGTTCATTGACGACAGCTCAGCGTTCAACACCACAGTGCCCTCTAAGCTCATCGCTAAGCTAAGGACACTGGGACTGAACACCTCCCTCTTCCACTGGACCCTGGACTATTTACATTGACTCGCTTTTATTATAATAATGAATTTGTTTATATTTTTTTGCACCGGCTCTATGCACACTCAGTAGACTTCACCTATCCCACTCATACATACTACACTGATACTCCAACACAAATAAAACACTCTACATAGACTCACACACACACGCACCTATTAATGCCACACACTAACACACAGACACACTTTCAGTCTTTGACGCTCTTCACCCACGCTGCTACTCTGTTTATTATCTATCCTGATTGCCTAGTCACTTTACCCCTACCTACACGTACATATTACCTCAACTCCCAACACTGCTGCTACTCTGTTTATTATCTATCCTGATTGTCTCGTCACTTTACCCCTACCTACACGTACATACTGTATTACCTCAATTTCTTCAACTACCTGGTACCCCTGCACATTGACTCGGTACTTGTAAACCTTGTATATAGCCTCGTTATTGTTATTTTGTGTTACTATTACCTTTTATGTACTTAGGAAGTATTTGTCTTTGTTACTCTGCATTGTTGACAATGGGCTTGTTAGTAAGTCTACACCTGTTGTATTTGTCGCATGTGACCAATAAAATGTGATTTGATTCGAATGTTGTTCCTGACTGTATATAGCCACGGTTTGACACTCATTTTGGTTAGCCATAAGCAGACAGTAACCCCAACAAATCTGATAAATTGGCAGATGTGAGACCATTCCAGGCAAATGCTGTTGCGATTCAAGTACCCTCGGTTCCTCAGCTCAGGGACCTTGAAGCAACAGGGGGAAAGAGGGATGATGAACAAAGAAAGGGTGTTTCCCCCCCCCGACTTTGGTTTACACAAACAGAGTTCTGCTTACGCATTCCGTTTTCCCCTCTGCTGCGCTTGCGGCGTGGTGCGCCCCTCCCGCCGATGCGTGAGCGGCACTTGGCGAGGACGAGCCCCTCTCTGTGGAGCAGCGTGTTACCGTGACACGCTACGGGGGGGTCTGTGTTTATGGAAAGCGATCACTTCACCTTCTTTTGTTTGTGTAATAATTCATTTCATGATGTTTCCTTTACTCGTACCATTTTGAGGGAGTGTGAGGGAAGGAAAATGAATACTACAATAGATTTCGATAGTCGGTCAATAGATTTGAGTGGCCCTGAAGCACGTTACACACACTCTGTCCCTGAAGCACGTTGCACACACTCTGTCCCTGAAGCACGTTGCACACACTCTGTCCCTGAAGCACGTTACACACACTCTGTCCCTGAAGCACGTTGCACACACTCTGTCCCTGAAGCACGTTGCACACACTCTGTCCCTGAAGCACGTTGCACACACTCTGTCCCTGAAGCACGTTACACACACTCTGTCCCTGAAGCACGTTACACACACTCTGTCCCTGAAGCACGTTGCACACACTCTGTCCCTGTGTGTTTTAGCTGCTGTCCCCAGTGACAGTGTGTTAACTTAGTGGGATCAGAGTAGTCCACTTACTCACTCTGTCAGGCTCCCCCTGAGTACTGAGTCAACAACAAGCGCCAGTTCACAGGACCAGGGGGAGTACTTTACAACTCAGTGTGGGGTGAAAACACACAAACACACGCATGGTCCTAGAATAGAAATAGACTCTCTCTTTGTTGTTGTTGTTGTTCTGCTTTCTAACAGCTTAGGTCAGGATCTTGGGAACACCATCAAAAAGCCTTCTCTTTCTAGGTTGGGGCATCTGTGCTCACTGATATGTTATTGTGTTAAAATGACTTCAACTAGAAAGTGTTGGCCGTCATTTTAATTGCAGCCTTTATCTTGATCGTTTTGGTAAGTTTAGGTTACTCTGTATTAATTGTATTGCTTTGATGTGAAGTCAACTCTATGCTGTGGTTTGGCCAATGTGTTTATGTGTAATTAGTTGTTTATATTCCAGTAGCGGCCTGTGAGCCTAATATGACATCTTCTCCTTGTCTCCTTCTCCCCTAGTCTCCATCCCGTGCCAGCGGTGGTGGGTGGTTGCTGTCGGAACTTGACATTCTGCTCCTGGCCGGCACAGCTGGCCACACCCTTAGCCTGTCAGCCAGCAGCTTCGTGGAGGAGGAGCACCAGGTCTGGTACTTCCTGCTCAACACCCTCTGTCTGGTCGTCTTCCAGGACGTCTGTCGCAAGTACTTCCGGGAGCGCAGTGCCAACATTGGCGTCATAGGGTGTTCGGAGGACGAAGACTGCCTCCCTCCTTCCAAAGAGGGGTATGCGGTGGCCTCACCGTTGACCGATTTGGGGGTGACAGGCGCAGATTCAGAGAGGTGGCTGGCCCTGGCAACACCGCTGCTTACCCTGGCGTGTTGCCGTCTGCTGCGCTCGCTCAACCAGACCGGGGTGCAGTGGGTTCATCTGCCTGACCTGGGACACTGGCTCAACAGGTGGGTGTGCTGAGGTTTGAATAGACCGGAATACTTGCCATTTATTGTTGTGCTGTGTGTTACTTCACACAGGATAAATGTTGGCATAAGTGGAGTGCCATACACTACCATATAGTGGTAGTTGAATATATTACATTTTCTTAATTTGAAGCAGCCTTCTGGAAAATATCAGTGTTTTTGTTAGCTTGCTTTTTGCCAGTTCAGATCCACTATTTGATACATAGACCAATTCATTAAAGCAACATTTTGCATATTTCTGCTTTGTGAAGGCCATCGGCAGTGCTTTCATGGAGAAGCGGTAGAACAAGTCTACTGCTTGAGTATAACAGTTCCTCCATCTTTTATTCATACCCCTATCATACACTCAGATCTGGGCCCGGTTTCCAGCTTTCAACGGCTTTCACGACGCACCGTCACTGAAGTGCAACTCTACTTCTGAGTAAAAATCTGTCGTTCTGCCCCTGAGCAAGACCGTTAACCCACTGTTCCCCGGGGCGCCGAAGACGTGGGTGTTGATTATGGCTGCCCCCCCGCACCTCTCTGATTCAGAGGGGTTGGATTAAATGCAGAAGACACATTTCAGTTCATGCTGTTCAGTTGGACAACTGACTAGGTATTCCCCTTTCCATTCACACAACACAGGAGTGCCTTATTAGCTTGTGAAGATTACAGTTCTAGAGGGCTGACTCACAGGCAGTACTAAGGCTGTCTTCCCAGTCAGTTATGACTATGTTGTATGAAAGGAATACATATAGCTCATGGTAATACTGTTCCATAGGTCTCAACCCGCATGGTCTCAAGTCTTAGCCTGTCCAAGAGACTTCAGTTTCTGAGCTCATCCTCGTTTCCAACATGATTTTCCCTCCTTCCTGTTAGAGTTATGGTAGTACAAAAAGTACAACAACTACCGCTATGACCTCTGCAGAGTCATCAAATGAGCAAAATGACCAGCTTTGAAAACAGCAACGTCGTGCCGGGTGGGATGGCCGTCACTGACCCAGAGAATTGGGTGATCTCGCTCTCCAAGGCCGACGTGAGAAACATCTTTAATCGGGTCAACACCTGCAAGGGTGCGGGACCGACAGTAATCCAGGGAGCAGTCTCAGAGCATGGGCAGAACAGGTGGCAGGCATATTAGGGTACTCACCTTGTCCCAGTCTATAATCCACACATGTTTTAAGAAGACCACTATCATTCCTGTCCCCAAGAACTCTAAAGCTTCATGCCACAATGACTACCGCCCTGTAGCACTCACATCTGTAATCATGAAGTGCTCTGAGAGGCTGGTTATGGCAACACATTAGCTCCATCATCCCAGACACCCTAAACCCACTCGTTTGCATACTGCCCCAACAGGTCCATAGATGACGCAAACTGAATTGCTTTCAACACTACCCTCACCCACTTAGATAAGAGGAATACCTATGTGAAAATGCTGTTCATTGATTACAGCTCAGCGTTCAACAACATTGTCCTCTCCAAGCTCGTCACCAAGCTTGGTGCTCTGAACACCTCCCTCTGCAACTGGATCCTGGACTTCCTCCGCCACGCTATCCCTCAACACAGGGGCCCCACAGGGGTGTGTGCTTAGTCCCCTCCTCTATTCCTTGTTCACCCACAACTGCGTAGCCACGCACGACTCCAGGACCATCATCAAGTTTGCTGACAACATGACGGTGGTAGGCCTGATCACTGGCGAAGATGAGTCGGCCTACAGGGAGGATGTCAGTGACCTGGCAGTGTGGTGCTAGAACAACAACCTCTACAACCTCGTTGGTCCCATGTTTCATGACTTGAAATACAAAACTCCAGACATTTTCCATATGTACAATAATCGTATTTCTCTTCAGTTGTGTGCACAAATGTGTTGACATCCCTGTTAGTGAGCATTTCTCCTTTGCCAAGATAATTCATCCACCTGACAGCTGTGGCATATCCAGAAGCTAATTAAACAGTATAATCATTACACAGGTGCACCTTGTGCTTGGGACAACAAAATGGCACTTTATACTGTGCAGTTCTGTCACATAACACAATGCCACAGATGTTTCAAGTTTTAAGGGAGCGTGCAATTGGCATGCTGACTGCAGGAATGTCCACTAGAGCTGTGTCCAGAGAATTTAATGCTGATTTCTCTACCATAAGCCACATCCAATGTTGTTTTAGAGATTTTGGCACTACATACAACCGGCCCTACAACCACAGACCACGTGTAACCACACCAGCTCAGGATCCCCACATCCGGCTTCTTCACCTGCTGGATTGTCTGAAGGGGCTGAGAGCAGTATTTCTGTCTGTAATAAAGCCCTTTTGTGGGAAAAACTAATTCTGATTGTCTGGGCCTGGCTCCCCAGTGGGTGGGCCAATGCCCTCTAAGGCCCATGGTTGCACCCCTGCCCTGTCATTTGAAATCCATAGATTAGGGTCTAATAAATTAATTTCAATTGACTGATTTCTTTATATTATTTCAAATCTTTGAAATTGTTGCATGTTGCATACATTTTTTAAATTCAGTATATATCAGGCAGTGTTGTCGGAAGGCCCAGAGAAATTATTAATGACTGCAACCACCCAAGCAATAGACTATTCTCTCTGCTTCCGCACAGGAATCGGTACCGGTGCATAAGTATGGCATCAACAGGCTCTTGAACAGCTTCTATCCCCAAGCAATAAGACTGATAAATAGCTAACAAAATAGCTACACGGACGATCTGAGTAAACCTTGTATCTTTATTGACCTTTTATTGTTATTTTTGCACATTTTCTATGCACACTCACTGGGCCACACACACACACACACACACACACACACACACACACACACACACACACACACCCCCCACCCACCATCATCTGCTTACTCACACATAATATGCATGTACATTTATACTGACTCTACACACACGCACAGCCACTCACATACAACCTGCTGCTACTCTGTTTATCTTATATCCTGTTGCCTAGTCACCTTACCCCTATACATATCTACCTCTATCACTCCAGTATCCCTGCACTTCGTAAATATGGTATTGGAACTGACCCTGTATATAGTATGCTTACTTACTTGTTGTGTTCTTCTTATTTCTGTTTTTTCATAGTATTATATTGTCATTGGTTATTGCATTGTGGGATTTTGAGCTAGCAAGAAAGGCATTTCACTCTACTTGTGCATGTGACATTGAAACTTGAAACTTTCATACGCTGGTTTTCCAATCTAGTCTTTCACCTGGTTTGCTTAGCTGCACCGTACTCACTCCCTCACAAATCGGGTCAACGTGCTTCATTGTCTGCCCATGTATTGTGTACATAGTCATTATTCGTCCTTGGAGAGCTCCCTCAAGGCTGCAGAACTGCCACACAGACAGATGGCTAGTCCGGGCTTGTCTCCCAGTCTAAACCAGGGCCCATTCCACCCCATTAGATATGTGCTCTAGCCAGCACAGTGAATCAAGTCTCAGTTAGTTGCTTGGTTGGATGCGAGAGGAAGGAAGCCTATGGAAAGAAAAATGTGCAAAAAACTGCGATTTTCTTTTTTTCTTCCCCACAGGATTATGTGACTTGGATGTAAACACCCAGGGAAAGTTCATTTGAAGTATATGGTCATCCCTGGAATGACTCTTCACATAATAGAATTGAATGATTTGCTCTTTTTAGCCATTTTGCAGCATCATAACAGTTAGAGCACTCAGAGGTTAAGTCTTAAAAAGATACGACCAGTGAAGTTCCCCACAGGCCAGAAAACTTGCAATATGTCATTTTTCTTACCAAGCTTCTTTGTAGCGTTGCCTAGGCAAAGTAGACTCTACAATATATGGACAAATGTGAAATCCAATCTACCTCAGGGCTCCTATTCATTTTAGCAGACTCAACATGGCGTATAAAGACTCAGAGGTTTTCCTAAGGAAGGCATGAAGTGCTCAGACATGACATGCTCATGACAAGTCTTGACCATATTATAATGCATTGCCCGCATGGCCTCTTAACTAAATTGTCACCATGTTTCAATAAAACGTTGTCATTCAATAGTCTTACTTCAAAGTGAGTGAGATTCTGAACATACAGAAAACTTGGTGAACCTACGGTACTATACCTTGGCAAAGGATTTAGGCTAATGAATGAAATAAGATTCATTGTATAGACCAAGAGAAAGCGCATTGAGTGTTATCTGTTAGAGCCTGTTGTCTGTTAACTTACCGTATTGTCTCTACAGCACCATAATGGTGGCTAGTTTCCTCACAGCAAGGATATAAATAAAAATGGAGTCACTCCCGTAGAAGCTAATGAATCATATCTTTGGCTGTCTCTGCAGGTAGCATTAGTCTGTTCCTTTCCATTGTGTGTTAAAAGCCTCTCTCTGACTTCCCTGTAATTCTTACATTTTCCATTTACATTTTAGTCATTTAGCAGACGCTTTTATCCACAGTTAGTGCATTCATCTTAAGATAGCTCTTTGAAGAGGTAGGGTTTAAGATACTCGTTGAAAAGGTTGGGTTTTAGATGTTTTCGGGAAGATGGGCAGGGTCTCTGCTATCCTAGCTTCAGAGGGATTTTAGGGCCAAGATAACAAACCCTAATTGCCTCCGAATCAGAGCCAGAATAAGATTGTTATCCGTGAAGCATCGCACACTCGGATTCTCTGAGAGATGTACAAAAAAACAAAACATTCCAGTCTGGCAGAAAGTTTGAGGAACCGTCAGTGAACCCGCTGTTCTCATTGTTGAACCCGAGGTTTCTCTGTTCCATTAGCATTCTCGCGGTGACACATGTAACAAGACGAATGCCTTGCGCTGGGGGGCACCAGGGTCAGCGTATTGTGGAATTAGAATTTCCTTCTCGCCGTCATTAGCTGGCCTTTACCCTGTCTGGCGCTGCCCCTTTTCCCATATTCCCCCTGTTCTATGCGAATGGGTACACTGGGTAATGAGCTCGGGCATCGTTCCTCCTTCATGTTCCCCCAAGGTGTCCGCCTGTTCCCCTTCCCTGACCCAACCCCCTGCCCCGATACCAGGGCCATGCTGTTCCTCTGGCGTAGCTGGGCTACATCTAAAAAGTTGAACGTGGTCTCCTCTTCCTTGTCTCCTCTCTTTCAACTGCAGTGTTATGAATGCAAAAGAAGGGTACATGTAAAAAAATATATATATATCACCAGTCCAGTCCTTTCACATCAGAGTAGATGATGTGGAGGAAAGGAGACAAAGAAGGAAGGTCCCTTCGAGCTATTGTACCGCACACCTTCTTACTCTATTGCTTGCCTAAGATTTTCCCATTTTTTTCCCATTCTCAACTCGTTTAGGATTAATTGCCCTGTCCCTACTAACATTGAATGGGTGTGTTTAGACAAGAAAATGTTGCCGAAACAGCTTTACATCCGCTGCTGTAGCCAACATCATTACAGACTTTTCCAATCTAATTTCCACTAGCCCTTCCTATGTAGAGAACAGTGGGACCTGAGTACAGTGAATGTGCTATTCTTAGTCAGTAACTCCCGCCTGTCTTTCAATGTATGACTGAGGTGTGAGTCCAAGGAAATAACCTCCTATGGAAAGATAAGGGCAACATTTTACCAACGCAAAATGCCTCTGAGCTCTGCAACAAATAGCTTAATGCTTTCAATATTACAGCCCTAAACTGCAATATTGCTGCACTAAACTGCAATATTGTTCAAAAACGAATTACTCTGTAATTAGTGCAGTTTTACAGTGGTTTAAATGTTCATCTGTTCTGTCTCTACAGCTCAGAACACAAGACGGTGCTGTCCTTGTTGGCCGCCATGTCATTGGCTCTTATCTACTTCCTGGTCCAGCGGCGATGTTCCTGGGTCTCCAAGATTGCCCTGGCCCTCGGCCTTCTGGGTGTCTACAGCTACCGGGCGGCTGTGGGCAACGTTGTGTTACCATGGCAACATTCCGGTGGAAACATGTCCAAGTAAGTTTTTCGCCGACTATTATGTGGCAAGTGATTACTCTTTCCCAATCGCCCTTTAATGCAATTGCGGTTTTGCATCAAATCTGAAGAAATGCTGTATTGCATTTGTGTTTGTTGAGCCTTTTGATAGGTGATCACATCACACTAGTTAATGAACGCTTTTGTCATGAGCCAAAACGGGTCACCGAAAATTGTGTACTATGTCATCCATTTTGTATGATGTGTTTCGTCCTGACCTCCAAATTTGTAAAAAAAAAAAATTAAAAATACGAATTCCAATTCGTACAATATGTTAAAAATTTGTTAAGATCCCAGACTGCATCTTTAAGGCCTACATTGGGATAAAATACACAGCAATACATAGAGGAAGAAAAACTAGGAAAAGATAACGATCACTTTGTTTACCTCTGTGCTTTTGATTTCTAATCACTCGGATCAATGCCTCCCTACTTGCCTGCCTGCCTGCCTTACTCCCTGCCTGCCTGCCTTACTCCCTCCCTCCCTGCCTGCCTGCCTTACTCCCTCCCTCCCTCCCTCCCTACCTGCCTGCCTTACTCCCTGCCTGCCTGCCTTACTCCCTCCCTCCCTGCCTGCCTTACTCCCTCCCTGCCTCTCACCAGCCCACCAGCCAGCTGCAGCCCATCTTCACCCCCACTGCAAGAACACAATGAGTACGCAGGTGCTACTGCCCAGTTATCCTGCCCTATAATTGACAACGCCACCATGCAAAGTCGCCCAGTCATTAATCACCACAGGAAGTTGTTTATGCTTGCGCCGTGGCAACCTCCTGGCATTCCCATTAAGTTGAGTCCACAACAGCAACGGCCCCAGCTCAATCACTCACAGCCAGGCTAATCTGGTAGCATGAGACCCCTTCATCCTTTGTGCCTCATCACACTGGCCCACATTGCTGAAAGAGGGTCTTCCACACTGACTCGCTATGATAGTTCAGGCTGCATCTTGTTGTGTGTGCTTCGTAAGGCAGTTGAGCTTGACTGACAGCAAAATGGGCAAATTGAGATTTCATTTTTTTTATGAGGTAACAATTCTTGGTATAGCTCTCTATGCAGTAGTCTTGGGGCGGCAGGGTAGTCTAGTGGTTAGAGCATTGGACTAGTAACCGGAAGGTTGCAAGTTCAAACCCCTGAGCTGACAAGGTACAAATCTGTCGTTCTGCCCTGAACAGGCAGCTAACCCACTGTTCCTAGGTCGTAATTGAAAATAAGAATTTGTTCTCAACTGATCTTGCCTAGTTAAAGGTAAAATAAAAATAAAAGTCTTCTCTCCCAACAATAACTTAATCTTCCTTCTCCTGTCCTTAGCTTTAAAATCATACAGAATACCCTGGGACATTTTCTGGTGTTTGCTGTAAGGAGCTGGGAGGATTGAGTGCCCACATTTTTCCTCTATTTCTCCCTCCTTTCTTCTATTCTTTCATCTGTTTCACGTTGTGGCGAAATCTGCACGGAGCGTTCACCGTGCACTGCCACTTTAAGAGCGCATGAGCAGTAAGGAAGGAGGAAATAAAAAGAGCTCATTCAGCTCTTTGGGGAGGGGCTCTTGGCTGGCGCGACAGTTTGATTGTGTGTGCTGTGCTGCAGAAGTTTTGTTTGTTTTCAGCGTTTTGTAGTTTATAAGGTATTTAACTCAATCATCGGTGTGATCGCTTTAGATCGTGGTTGTACGTGTTTGGGACCGCGCCCGTTATGGATCGCATGGATTAGTAGCGAAGCTTTAACATACAAACCAACAAACCATCGGACAGTCAGACCGTACACCTGCAGGCCTGAAGACCACAGCTAAGATTTCTCTTTTTCTCTCACTTTCTCTTCCCTCTCGTTCCAGTGCTTTACCCTGCAACAGACTCTCTATTTTTCAAATGCACTTCCCATTGAAGTTCATTAGAGCTAGACTATTATTGCCCTGCCAGAAGTATTTTGATGGACATTTTAGTTAAAAGGGAGGTTGCTTGCAAGTTGTGTATTGTTATGTGAACTGTATTGAGGTGAGGTGTACTAATGACATCTGGCCGAGAAGACTGTGGATATTTTTAAGGCCTTTTTTATGACGAGGATCACCCCCCACATTCATACCCTCTGCACTCATCCACTAGAAAATAATACAGATTATTGTAAATCCTCTGTTGATGACTGGGTTCGTTCTTGTATCAAGTTGCTGTTTAATTGCTCTGCCATTATTAGTATTAGTATTATTGTATGAGGTATTATTGGTGGGGTTACCCCTGTGCTGTGATGTGGGGTTTATATGGTGTGTATTCTCTTTTCCCTCCACTGGCTATCTGGTAAACAGGCTACACTCTAGGCAGTCTCTTCTGCTGATGTGTGTGGGTCTGGTAGTGGTACTCTCTCTATTCTACTCTTTTCCTTTCGGCATGGTTAATACCTTCCTGGCGCCCGAACAAAATCTTTCTTTACCCCTCTCTAATAAATACCGCTACAACGTGAGGAAATGCTCCATCAAATGCCTCCAAAAGAGCATTGTAGAGTCAACAGAAAATGGAGGGAAAAGGGGCCTTGGAATTTCTGGGTCTCCTGCTGTCTCGCGTTTTGCTGTCGTGCCGCCCGTCCTCGGCCAGATGAGTGGCCATGATTGATATGGCCCTGAAGAGGCTGTCGAGTGATACCCCCTAGCAGATGGGGTCATCAATCAGACCGTTTTTGTCATTTTGAAAAAGCGGAATTGTCATGTACCTCCGGCATAAGGAAAGCCATTCTGGGAAGTAATGTGGTTTAAGAGGCACTTTGAATCATCAAGCTTCTTTGTAATAGTCACAATTTTTTTCTTTTTTTTAATCACCTGTGATTTTGCTGTTGTTCATACTGCTTGTTGTTCATTTTTGGTTTTCCCATGTAGTTTTATATTGTATAACATTTTACCTCACATCATTATAGCGTCGATAGGCCAGTATTAAAACTAGTCTGTGTATGTTGTACCACATTTTTACATTTACATTTTAGTTATTTATCCAACGCTTGTACCCAGAGCTCCTTGCAACTAGTGCGTATATCTTAAGATAGCTAGGTGAGACAACTACATATCACAGTCGTAGTAAATTCATTTTTCCTCAAGAATGTAGATATTAGCAAAGTCAGTGCTAGTAGGAAAATACCGGTGCACGTTCCCACACATCGACTAAGGTGAGAAAGCCATGCTACTCATTCTCACTAATTCAGCTAATCCTAAATGTAATCAAAATTGTTGTTTTTTGGGGGGCTACGTCAGGTGTCACAGAACACATATGATTGGCTCTCAATGCGAATGTAATTTGTGGCGTACAGTATTGAATGTCTTTGGGGGGTGGAGTACTCCAGTCTTTGTGACCAGCCTTTATCTGCCCAACTGATATGACCCATCCTCTTGTTAAATGACAACGTGGAATCATATCTCAGCCCAGTGCAGTTAATGTGGCTTAAGGGCCGGTGTTGTCTCTGAGATGAAGTACATCTCCCAGCAACCCTGGGAGGCTTCTGTGTTATCTGAACACACCTGAGTTGCTGTGAAGGGCATTGAAGCGTTTGTGTTACAGCACCATACTGAATAGAATAGTACTATAATAGTTTATATATTATATCAGAAATGTGTAGTTTGAGGTTCTACTCCCAACTCCCCCAGACAACACACAAACATAGTCCAATCATGAGAGCAGCATTGGGTGTTCCCGAGTTTCAACACCCCTGTGTTTTGGGGTTAAGTGCCTTGCTCTATGGCACAACAGCAGTGGATGTTGCACCTGGGATCTGAAACAAAACAACTCCTCAGATTCTACTTTTTTTAGAGAAATAGTGTAGTCAAAATCTGTATTGTAGTCAAAGCGACATCGTATTTTCTACTGTTAAATGTTACTCATGATAAGATATGGGACTGGAGAAAAAAGTCCCTTTAAAAATGACGTGAGGCACCAGAGTTGACACAATGCTGGCAAAAATGTAGAGGATACTTACGTTGTTCCAAATATCATTATTGCGTAGTTACGTTACTAGTCCCTGAGATGCCATAGCAATGCAAATGTTCTCCTGAACATCACTTAGCTCCCAGCTGTAATTCATTTCCATTGTTCTGGGGATTTTGTTTGATATCCCATCTTTTATAATCCCCTTCCTGTGAGGAAAGGTAAAGATTGAGCGATACTTAAGCAATGTCATGTTTCTCATTATCCTAGAGAAACCACCTTGTGTTCAGAGGGTGGCTGAGTAGCTATAAACGTTTCAATGATCTATAAAGGTTATTGTTTGGACCTTTTTAAGTATAGGGACACTTGCTTCGAAGCCGAAGAGTTACCGCTAACTCTACTCCAGAGCACATAGAACTGACACACCACGTCAATTGAGGTGTCAAAAATTGCTGAAATATCTTCAAAGTTCTGTTGTGTGTTCTGTCAAAGCACAGTTTGTACTAGAAAATAACTGCACATAGTATCTCAATTGGTTCCTGCAGTGCTTTACACCTGCCCAAAAACAGTCCCTTTATTTATTGTCCTTTTTAAATGTTAGTTGTGCTGACACTTCATTTGGGAACATTTAAGTATGCAGATCCCTCATGAAGATGCATATTATTTCTGACTCTCATCGGAATCTCTGAGTACACACACGCATGCACATTGCACATTACACACACACACACACACAAATACACACATGCGGGGATTTCAGGTGTCATGGGCGAGGGGTTCAAAGTAATGCTCAGTCTCTGTCTTCAAAGACATGCCTGGATAAGAATGAAGCTCTCATTGTTCATACACACATTCAGCCTATAGCTGATGTGATCTCCTGTTCTAAGCTTCCCTCTGTCACAATCATAGAATTAGTTCAGAATGTTCATGTTATACACAGTGCCTTCAGAAAGTATTTAACATTTTTAAATGGATTACATTGAGATGTTGTGTCACTGATCTACACACAATACCCCATCCCCCATAATGTCAAAGTGGATTTTTAAATTCAATTCAATTAATGAAAAATGAAAATGTCTTGAGTCAATAAGCATTAAAACACTTACGTCATTCCTAACTCAATTTCCGGAAATGAATCAGGGATTTCCCCATGAGGCCAATGGTGACTTTAAAGCCGTTACAGATTTGAATGGCTGTGATAGGAGAACTGAATATGGCTCAACAACATTGTAGTTTCTCCACAATACTAACCTAATTGACAGAGTGAAAAGGACACCTGTACAGAAAAAAATATATTCCAAAACATACATCCTGTTTGCACTAAAGTAATACTGCAAAAAAATGTGGCAAAGCAGTTAACTTTGTCCTTAATTAATACAAAGTGTTATGTTTGGGGCAAATCCAATACAACCCATTACTGAGTACCACTCTCCATATTTTCAAGCATATTGGTGGCTGCATCATGTTATTGGTATGCTTGTAATCATTATGTACTGAAGAGTTTTTCAAGATAAAAAAAAGACTGAATGGCGCAAACCACAGGCAAATTCCTGGAGAAAATACCTGGTTCAGTTTGCTTTCCACCAGACATGGGAATATTAAGGCCAAATCTATGCTGGAGTTACTTACCAAGAAGACAGTGAATGTTCCTGAGTGGGCTAAGTGCAGTTTTGACTTAAATCGGCTTGAAGATCTATGGCAAGACTTGAAAATATATGTCTAGCAATAATCAGCAAACAATTTGACAGAGCTTGAAAAATGTTGAAAAGAATGATGGGCAAATATTGTACAATCCAGGTGTGCAAAGCTCTTAGAGACTCACAGCTGTAAGCACTTTCAAAGATGAGATATTTCTGTATTTAAATTTCAAAAACATTTCCAAACATTTCTAAAAACCTGTTTTCACTTTGTCATTATGGGGTATTGTGTGTAGATGGGCGAGAGGGGAAAAAAGCAATGTAATCCATTTTGAATTCAGGCTGAAACACAACAAAGTGTGGAATAAGTCAAGGGGTATGAAGACTTCCTGAATTCACTGTATCTCAACATTCTCTCCAATTTTTGTTCAATTGTTCACAAAATGTGTTTTGTTCATTTCTGTGTGACTATGATCTCTGTCAAGACCAAATCTATTCTCAAAATAGAAAGGCCTTTGAGCATCCAAGATACCACTGTTTGTCCATTTCTCATGTCGTCCCTCTTACAGCCTGCTCTCATTAGCAAGTAATGAACATGCAGGTGACTATTTAAACTGTTCTCCCGAAAAGTGACAAAAAATTATCATTACCTAATCATCTTTCCAATCCACTGATACTAATGTGAGGTGTCTTGGCGGGTGTCTCTCATGGGTTTGGAGTCCTCTCTTGAGTGATCCATTGTGCTTCTCTCTCCTAGATGGTAGTGCCCGGGACGACACCAGAATCGGGAATATTTTTTCACATGGCGAAAATTAAAACATGAAGCAGACACATCTATTTGGTCCTTTAAAAACCTATTTTATGAAAAATAGTGTGTGCTATAGCTTGGAAAATAAATACATGTGACTCTGGGTGACAACATGATGATGTTTGTTTCCAAAATAAGTTTCCTAAAGATGTTTGGTATTTTATTAGGATCCCCATTTAGCTTTTGGAAAAGCAGCAGCTACTCTTCCTGGGGTCCACACAAAACATGAAACATGACATAATACAGAACATTAATAGACAAGAACAGCTCAAGAACAGAACTACACTAACAAGTATTGCAATGCTGGTATCGTCCGGGCCCTACTAGATGGCTGTTCTGGCTTTTTGATGACTGACGTCAGGACACACCCATCTTTTCATTCAAGGCTGTGGGATGTTCCCATCACTGTCATCAGTCAAGTTAAGTAGGATACACACCTTGTTCAATAACCATTTATTAATCCCATTTTTGTAACTTTTAGATTGTGGGAATTGTGAGATACTACTGCACTGTTGGAGCGAGGAACACAAGCATTTCGCTACAACCGCAATAACATCTGCTAAATATGTGTATGTGACCAATAAAATGTGATTTGATTTGATCCAGTTATACAGGTACTTTAGGAAAGCAGACTGAGACAGACTGCCAGACAGACAAATGGACAGACTGAAAAACACAGACTGCAGTCCATGGTGTCCAGAACACTACAGAATCTTCCTCTTGTTTTTTCGGTATGGACTGTCAGTTTATCAGAGTGTGTTATTAGCACGGTTGTTCTGCCGGCGTCTAAATGCCAGGGTTTATATTTCTGTGTGTGGTTTCCCCCCGAGAGCATTTGCCTCATCACTGCAGAGAGCGAGAGGAGGCTGACATCATGTCTGCATTTGTTCGTTCTGTACCCATCTGTGCCGCTCACCCCAAACAACACCCCTCAACGTGCCGTTTGTTTGCCATAATTACAGCTCATTTAATTTGCCGATTGTGTTGCTCCGTGAAATAGCATCCAGCTTAAGCCCGCACACAGGCACCTGTGGAAAAGCCCAGACACCACCACATTTACCTTCACACACAAAAAGAGACTCCTCTTCATCCTCACATAGTCAACCCAGCTAACAAGTCAACCCCCCCCCAGCCATGCTTAGAATAAATACAACAAAACAAGAATTTCCAGCTATGCTTAGCATAAGAACCAAGAAGGGCATGGATTCTCTCCACCTCGGATTTGTGTTTTAGATAAAACATTTGAGTAATATACAAGTGAGAGATGTAGCTAGGGCACAACTCCAGGGTTAGAAGGAACTGCTGGCCATTCATCTGAGGGATGAAGGCTGCAATACAAACCCAGTGAATGAATAATACATTGCGCAACACCTGCTTGACTCCCTCTCCTAGTGAACCAGACCCTTATCCCACTCCTATCACTACAGGCTCCTTAAAATTCAAGGATGTCTGGCCTCTTTCGGGGACACGCCGTCAGTCTAGTGCGTGTTTGACAATAAGTTGGGCACTTGAATGTTCTACTTTTATAGGCACCTTGTTTAGGAAGTGAGGTTTGCCTGGTGAGGGCTTTCCCAGCAGGCTAAACAGGTTTAAATTGCATCATAAAACCAGTTGTACTTTCATTATGAAGTAATTTCAAGCATGTTTTGCCTACTAGGTAAGAGGAGTTTTACTGATAATTACTCTGCCTCTCCTTCCCTAGGTACATCAGCTAGCAGTAAAAATGGCCTAATCCATGATTATTGTTTAGGTGCACATTTTCATATGTATATCTCTATCACGCATGCACACACACACACACACACACACTGAACTAAGGATTGCAGGGGGTTTGCTGTTTGGCAGACTGACTATCTGCACCCTGTCACTCCTGAGTGTCCTCACATTAAAAACTCCTGACTCTTGTTCACACAACCCTGTCTCCATGGTTACCTGCCAGGAGGCTACATAGCATCTACTGTTGTCGTACCTTTTCCCGATGAGCGATGACGCAGAAAATGTTCTGCGTGCCATAATAACAGCCAGAGAAATCATGATTCATTCATCCGTATGGATTTTAGTCAAAGCAGATGTCCTTGTGACTTCTGCTATTCCAAATAACACACATGAATTTGAATCAAGAGGCTGGGAAACTGATTTGTGTTTATCTTTTTGGACTTATCTTTTTTTTTACGAGGTTGGCAGTGTTTGTCAGAATTGCGTAAGTGTGTAATCGGACCAGTCTAGTTTGGTCAGTGTCAGACTTAGAGGGCACACCTCAGCTGAAAGGAGAAATTACTGTGTTTATCTGTGTACTTGCCTTCATCATATCAATTGCTAGATTGCCTTGCCCTTCAACTCCCCACCTTGTCTAGAATCCAGTGGTCTTGTATCTTGTGTACATGGTGCTTGCTCAGGTCTTAACATGTAAAAAAGTTACAGACCAATAGCAATTTCTAAACATAAAAAAATATGGAATTGTACACTACAGTCTGGAAAAGATCCAGAGCCTCATGTATAAACGTTGCGTAGGCACAAAAGAAGGCATGCGCCACTTTCAAAGCAAACTTTGGGATTTATACAAATAAATAAATAACTTGACCGGAGAATGTTTGGTCCTCCACGGACACTTTGACCCATACGTACGCACATAAACTGGGGAAATTAGAACTGCGACTCCCATGGCGGAAGGGTGAAACTAGAAACGCTTTAAAATTGATACCATTGTGTAAAATAAATTGAAATATTACCTCTGACGTATTATATATGAAGATCTCTGGAGTGCACACAAAAAAAAACCCACAAAAAACCTGATTTAGGATAATAAATACAAACGGAGATATCGTTTTTTTTGCAAAAGAACCCCTCATATATATTGTACAGTTTAAATCGGATCTGTAATTATTAAACAATACTCGCATGTTATGAAATGTATTCTCATAAATAGTAAGGTGAACAGTAGGACAAATTACATTTAAACTGATTACATTTTCGATGCCTCAATTGGGCAGATACAAGTACACAGTTTCATATATTGTTATCACGTGTTCGTTGCGCAGCACTGTCAATGTGATAATGGCCCTGTCATTGTCTGTTACAATCAGGGTAATTACCACACCTGAAGGTGTTACGCAAATGGGTAGCTTTGACAATCAAACGGGTGGGTATAAAAAGGCATGCAATTACAATGTGTAATGATGCACAATGGCTGCTTTGGCACTGTTCGGAGAGAGCGAATTCTCGGAGACCAGCAAGATTTACTGGCCAATGATGATGAGTGGCTTAAGAGCCGGTTCCGATTACCAAGAGCTGTTCTCTTGGATCCCTGTGCTGTATGTAGTGGGCCCAGCTTCACAGAGAAGCACCCACAGAAACCAAGACGTGCCTGTCCCACAACCCTCGGATTTCTGGCACCTTTCAAAGGGATTGGCTGACAGGTCAGGGATCTCACAGCCAACCTTTAGTCGCGTTATGCCAGACGTGTTAGGAGGTATAATTGGATTGACGCATCTCTACATAATGTTTCCTTACACGGTGGGTGAACAGGCAAATAAAAAAGTGCAATTTGCAGCAATGTCCTGGTGCTATTGACTGCACTCATGTTGCTATACGGGCACCGAGTGATAACGCATTTGATTAATGAAAACAAATTGATTATCATTCCATTAATGTCCAAATCATATGTGATGCGGACATGGTACTGACTAATGTAGTGGCTCGGTGGCCTGGGTCAACCCATGACTCATTCATATGGAGCAACAGCAGTGTTGGGCGCAGTCTTGAGGCCGGAGCTGTGCGTGATGGCTGGCTTCTAGGTACGGATGAGTAATGTAGAAATTCTAAATCAATTGCAATTTTTCTCTACTGCAGTGCCTAACCAATTCACTAACTTTGCAGGCGACAGTGGATATCCCCTCCAGCGGTGGCTGCTCACCCCTTTCACCAATCCACAGAGCGCAGAGGAGAGGAACTACAAAGTGCGCCAGGTACGCGCTGTTGTGGAGCGCACCATCGGGCTTCTGAAGGGCAGATGGCGCTGCCTCGATTCCTCAGGTGGAAACCTTTTGTACAAGCCCAAAATGGTCTGCGACGTTGTGAGGGCGTGTGCTGTGCTTCATAATGTGGCACAGCTAAGGAATGTGGCTTTACCCCCTGACACTGTTGGTTGTGTTGGCCCCAACCCCTATCCCAGGCATTTGTGACAAACGCAGCTACAGCACCACCGACCCCACTGGAACACTCAGCTCCTGCTCAGCTGCAGCACCACCAACCCCACTGGAACACTCAGCTCCTGCTCAGCTGCAACACCACCAACCCCACTGAAACACTCAGCTCCTGCTCAGCTGCAGCACCACCGACCCCGCTGGAACACTCAGCTCCGGCTCAGCTGCAGCACCACCGACCCCTGCTGGAACACTCAGCTCCGGCTCAGCTGCAGCACCACCAACCCCACTGGAACACTCAGCTCCGGCTCAGCTGCAGCACCACCAACCCCACTGGAACACTCAGCTCCTGCTCAGCTCCAGCACCACGACCCCACTGGAACACTCAGCTCCTGCTCAGCTGCAGCACCACCGACCCCTGCTGGAACACTCAGCTCCTGCTCAGCTGCAGCACCACCAACCCCGCTGGAACACCCAGCGACTAAAAACAATAGAAAACGTCACAATTGTTCGTGTAAATAAATGTTTAAACAACTTGAATGCATTTGGTTTACTCTTTTCAAACGAGGGAATACTAATTTACATACCTGGATCATCCAGTGCGTCTTGCATGTCCGTGTCCCCCCCACTCAGGAGGGATTCCCCTTTAATACCGGCAAGTCGCTCAAGGGAGGTTGAGCTCTGGTGTCCTCTTTCCCCCACCCGTGGCACACTTTGTCTCTGTAAGGCTATTCGCCGTTTGGCCTACACTTATATCGGAGCATTTCTTTTTTATTTCTGAGAGGTTCCGACCTTCTCAGCCAGCAGCATTCACAGCTTCCGCCACATGCTGCCACTCTAACTTTTTGGCATTTGTAATACCCACACTGTGTCCATCAAGCAATATATTTTTTCTCTCGCTTCAACCTCCCCTACAAGAACACTGGGTGCAATTTCTTTTTTCGCCTTTCTGTTGGGATTTGCCGTCATTGTCGTCATGCAGTCAATATGGATGAATATTAATTAGGAGCGTTTCACTGACTATTCATAAGCAGCTATGGGCGTTAAAAGGATGTGATAAGACGCTCGCTCACGTGTGGCAAATTTCAAGTTGATTGTGATTTATTAAGGGAAACCGGCGTGGGACGTGCGTGGCACTGTGTTATAAGTCAGAATATTTTTGTGTGTAAGCACTTTCTGTGAATCCTCCGCACAGTTTTATAAATGAGGCCCCAGGACTTTTTTGAACTAAATAGATTCAAGATAGATGAATATTAAAATAGTCTGCTAAGCAAGATGGGCCTAAAACATTTCAGTTCTTGAAGAACAAAATGTGGCATTCGATCAGCACTCGCATGAACAATGAGTCAGTCATCTCCGTCAATCAGTCATGAACAATGAATCAGTCATCAGTCAATAATTGCTGCAAACGAGAAAGGTCGAGGTTTTTACAATGTGTCCGTTAGCTTGGGGAAAAGTCTGGGAAAAGTCTGTAATTTTATTATCTGACACGGGCAAGCTCACTTTGTATTGGGCCTCGGTCCAACATTCTTTTTATTCACCTTTCCCAAGTTCAGAGTACACTTAGCTCTATCCACCTACCCATTATACTGTCAAATGGATCGATCATTGTTATTTTCCTCTGGGCCCATGGGAGAGTAAAACACTCATGAATAAACACATTTTACTAGCGTTAGCGCAATGACATGCCAGCTGTTTCCAATGACTTCCAGTCATTGAGCCAACAACCATCCATTTTAAAGCACGCCTCGGCAGAAATATATACGATATAAAGTATTCATACCCCTTGACATATTCCACATTTTTTTGTGTTACAGCCTGAATTCAAAATGGATTACATTTTTTTTTCTCGCACCCATCTAGACACAATACCCCATAATGACAGTGACAACATTTTTAGAAATGTTTGAAAATATATTGAAAATAAAATAGAGACATTTCTCATTAGCATATTGAGCTCAGGTGCATCTAATTTCCTTTTATCATCCTTGATATCTCACTACAACTTGATTTGGGTCCACCGGTGGTCAATTCCATTGATGGACATGATTTAGAAAGTGACACACCTGTGAATATATGGGCCCACAGTTCACAGTGCATGTCAGAGCAGAAATTATACCATGTCCAAGGAATTGTCCGTAGATCTTGGGTATGTCTGTACCAGCTTTGCACACCTGGATTTGGGGATTTTCTCCCTTTCTTCCTAGCATATTTTTGGGGACAGGCAGCAATCTTCAAGTCTTTCCACAGATTTTCAATGGGATTCAAGTCTTGGCTTCGGCTGGGCCACTCAAAGACTTTCACATTCTTGTTGTGAAGTCATCCCAGCTTGGTTTTGGATGTATGCTTGGGGTCATTGTCATGTTGGAATGTAGATCTTCACCCCCAGTCTAAGTTTTATGAACTAAAGCAGGTTCTCGTCAAAGATTTGCAAGTCTCCCAGTCCCTGCTGCTGAAAAGCATCCCTATAGCATGATGCTGCCACCACCATGCTTCACGGAAGGGATGGTGTTAGAGGGTCATGAGCTGTGCCTGGTTTTCTCCAGACATAGCACTTTGCGTTCAGGCCAATGAGTTCAATTTTTGCCTCATCAGACCACATAATCTTTTCCTGTATGCTCTGTATTCTGTGTGACATTTTGCAAACTCCAGGCATGCTGTCGTGTGTCTTTTTCTCAGGAGTGGCTTCCGTATGGTCACTCTCCCATGAGTCTAGATTGGGGAAGTGCCGCAGAGAATGTCGTCCTTCTGGTAGGTCCTCCCATTTCAGCCAAGGAACTCTGTAGTTCTATCAGAGTGGTCATTGGGTTCTTGGTCACCTCCATGACTAAGGTCCTTCTTGCCTGGTTGTTCAATTTGGTCGGACGCCAGCTCTGGGCTGTTCCATATTTTTTTCAATTTCCCAATGATGGAGACCACTGTGCTCTTGGGAACTTTCAACTCTCTAGAAATGTTTTATATATGATATATGCCTCATCACAATTATATCTCTGAGATCTACAGACAGTTCATTGGACTTCATGACATAGTTTCTGCTCTGACAACTGTGGGACCTTACATAGACAGGTGTGTTTCTTTCTAAATCCTGTCCAAACAATTGAGTTGGCCACAGGTGGACTCCAATCAATTTGTAGTAACAAAGGAAATTGGATGCACCTGAGCTGAAAGAGTGCCATAGCAAAGGGGTGTGAATATTTAAGTAAATTAGATATTTCTGTAAATCATTTTAACATTTCTAAAAACCTGTTTTCACTTTGTCATTATGGGGTATTGTGTGTAGATGGGCGAGAGGGGAAAAAGCAATTTAATCCATTTTGAATTCAGGCTGAAACACAACAAAATGTGGAATAAGTCAAGGGTTATGAATACTTTCTCAAGGCACTGTTTATCATATCTTATCATATTTTTTGCAGCAGTGGCAACTATTTTTTATGAATATAGGGGAATCACTGCTGCCATTCTTCACCAAAACTGCAACTCCAGATGCTTCTGTATTTTTATTTGTTGTGTTAAAAAACAATGTACGGACAAAACATGTTACTTAAACAAAAAAGACTCAAGAGAAGGTAAGACTAACTAAATCTGAAAACTGGACCTGGGGCTAGTAACAGGCTCTTGGGCATTCAGATGGAGTGGCCAGCCCTTGGACACTCGTGTTCCGTGAAAAAAGTTCTCAACAGGCTAACCACTTCATCTCATCTCTTTCCTCCCCTCAGGGGGACGATGAAGGCACGCTTCGTGTACGTCTTCATCCTGGGCATCTTCTTCACGGGCTCCAAGGACCTGCTGAGGTCCCAGGTCATCACAGCTGACGCCCGGCTGAAGAGCAGGGGATTGTGGGAAATCTACAGGTAGGTAGCCTACACGGCAAGTAGTCTACAGAATAGAGAGGCGGGCTAGCAATCGGCAGGTGGCAATTGTTTTATTCAAACTTTATTGAACCACGCAAGTCAGTTTAGAATAAATCATTGTTCTTATTTACTCATATTACATAGTTATTGTACAATAAATAAATCTTCTTACAGTGGTGTGGTTCTGTTGGTGGCCCTGTTGTTCCGGGCACACAACCTGCCGGTGCTATGCTGCTGCCTGCTGGTCCAGTCCCTGATGGCCCAGTTCATCTGGAAGAAGCTCCACTACGACGCTGCCCAGACCACCATCATGCACTACTGGTTCGGACAGGCCTTCTTCTACTTCCAGGTAACGGGCGGTTAGATTATATAGTATTCATTCTGGAGTATGTTACTTGTAACCTGGCTATGCCTACACCTGGTTATGACTTTTTAAGGAGTTTGTAGCCTTGGCTTGTGCCATAAAGGCTCATACAGTGTTTTTCACTAGAGCCGGCTGTCGACTATACAACCTATTTCAGACTCATTTTCTGCCTGGTACCTTTTCCACTTAAATTAACTAGGCTACTTTTCAATTCGCTAGTCAGAAAACAGTCTGCCGAGCCCGGTCCCGCTAGAATGAACGATATGCATCTTCTGGCTATCTATTGATAGGAAAGGCGCCTGTCAGTCACAAAGTGAGCGACGACAGGGAAACGCTGCTGGTTTGACAGTCTGCTGTCTGTCCCGCCTCTCGGTACCTGGGTCTGTGTGTTGTGCGCGCTATGGTTGCCGTCACATTTCTTTACACAGAGGGAGAGAGTGTGAATTTGTACATCCTAATGTAACGTTAATGAATTTGCACGTCCCATATAATGTGGTAATAATTTGTCAAAATCCACTTAGCCTATTGTTTTCTTGCACTTGAATTTATGTTCTTTCGCGTGCAGGGTCCGACATTAACTATGGCCCGCTGGCCCGAGGCCAATGGAAAATTTGTAGGTCTGGCTAGTGGATCTCCTCTGTCGGGCCAGTAACTTTTCAGCACATTTTTGCATTCCGGTTCAACATTTACCTGCTCTGTCACAGTCTACCATTGAAAACCGTTGAAGACTACACAGGTAAATGCCATGCTATTTGTATTTGAGCAATATGATCAGCCATTTATTCATGCATAACCACGCTCCTGCGGGTCACAACTTCTCGAGTAACTTGAGCAGTACGCGAGTTGATGTCTTCACACAGCAAACGTGAGTTGTCCAGCGCAAAAAGAAGCACCCATCAATCTACTCGCTGCGCTTATTTATTTAGATTCACAAAAGTAAACCTTCAATAGGGAACACACTAGCAATATGCTGGCTACTGTTGATAGAAAGCTGCAAAAAGACACCTAGCATTCCTCTTGGCTCGCCTTGTCGATATCTAGTGGTGAGAGTCGACTCCAAAATAATAGATTATTTGACTCCTTTCCCGTCAACTCCCAAGATTCAGTATTTTTGCAACGGAGGAGAATGAGTAGTTGCCCGTTGGCTACTTCCAAGAACACAAACTCTTGCATCTTTCACAGCAAATAAAGAGCGATCTAGTGAGGGAGAGAGTGTGTAGGTGCACAGCCAGGCATACCAGGCAGACAATCAGAACCGTGCATCGGTAATAAAAGCTGTATCTCGCAATGTCTCAAGTTCACTAAAGTAGTGGCTATCAATGAGTAGGCTATTCTACACGCAATAGACCAAAGACTGAACAGACACTCAAATCTTTTATTGCAAATAGAATGAGCAGGCGAGGCAGTGAGGGAGAGAGTAGAGGGGCAGGCAGACAGACAGTTGGAACAGTGCGAATAGACCCCTGCAGCGCCATGTGCCCGTCATCTCGCACCTATGTCAAATGACCTACTACATGGGTAGTAGGTGAGTCAAACAGACAAGATACTTGTCATGTATCTAATTAGCCTATTTCTCAGCGGGCGCTGGTGGCAGCCTACCTCAGCATCCTAACTGGTTATGAAGTTTTAAAAAGTTATGTGAATCAGGTCAGAGGGAGAGCGAGTTGGTCAACAAAAAGCAAGGCCAAGTGTTGCACAAAAAACGCAGCAAAAAAGCTTGATCTGATCAAGATCGTGCAAAATTACCGAAGATCACATCAGCAAAGCTACAACCTCTAACTCAACAGACGAAACACCATCGCATGTGGAAGCTAGCCAACTGACTTGCAGATACCTTACTGCCCGGGCCCGGTAATGACAGTGGCCTTGCTCCTCCTTCTCCTTCCTCTTTTTGAGAATAGTGACAGTTCCTCTAGTGAGAGTGCCGGCCCTCCTCATCCTCCTCTCCAAGACCCAACAGCACTCATGAGAGCGACGTGTATGTTTATTCAGAAAAATGATATTGGTTAATTCATTTTATAATCTATAATGTTTGAATTTCCTAATTGAACAATTAAATACACTGAACAAACATGTAAAGTGTTGGTCCCATGTTTTATGAGCTGAAATTAAATGTTATTCCTTTTCATGGTTTTGAGTGCGAGTACTTTTTGAACTCTACAGATATTTTCTCACCCACGCATCGGCCGCCTTTCATTCTAGCCTGAGTGCAAACCCTCATATTGGCTTTCTACTGAAATAAAAGATCCAAGAAATGTTCCATACGCACAAAAAGCGTATGTCTCTAAAATGCTGTTCACAAATTTATTTATATCCCTGTTAGGGAGCATTTCTCCTTTGCCAAGATAATCCATCCACCTGACCGGTATGGCTTATAAAGAAGCTGATTTAACAGCATGATCCTTATACAAGTGCACCTTTTGCTGAAGACAATAAAAGGCCACTCTAAATTGTGCAGTTTTGTCACACAACTCAATAACACAGATGTCTGAAGTTTTGAAGGAGCATGCAATTGGCATGCTGACTGCAGAAACGTCCACCAGAGCTGTTGACTGAGAATGTAATGTTCATTTCTCTACCATTAGCCGCCTCCGTCATTTTAGAGAATTTGAAAGTACATCTAACCGGCCTCACAACCACAGACCACGTGTACCCATCTCAACCAAAGACCTCCACATCCGGCTTCTTCACCTACGTGATCGTCTGAGACCAGCCCACCCGGACAGCTGATGAAACTGAGTTTGCACAACCGAGGAATTTCTGCACAAATTGTCAGAAACCGTTTCAGGGAAGCTCATCTGCATGCTCGTAGTCCTCACCAGAGTCTTGACCTGACTGCTGTTTGGCATCGTAACCAACTTCAGTGGGTAAATGCACTTTGGAGAAGTTTGCTCTTCATGGATGAATGCCAGTTTCAACTGTACCGGGCAGATGTCAGACAGTGTGTATGCCATGATGTGGGCGAGGGGTTTGCTGGTATATGCAGGCATAAGCTATGGAGAACGAACACAATTGCATTTTATCTATGGCAATTTGAATGCGCAGAGATACCGTTATGTGATCCTGAGACCCATTGTCATGCCATTCATCCGCTGCCATCACCTCATGTTTCAGCATGATAATGCCATGCGCCATGTCGCAAGGATCTGTACACAAATCCTGGAACCTGAAAGTGTCCTAGTTCTTCCATGGCCTGCATACTCACCAGATTATGTCAACCATTGAACATGGTTGGGATGCTCTGGGTCGACGTGTATGACAGCGTTTTAGTTCCCGCCAATATCCAGCAAATTCTTACAGCCATTGAAGAGGAGTGGGACAACATTCCACAGGCCACAGTCAACAGCCTGATCAACTCCATGTGAAGAAGATGTGTCGAAGCTGCATGAGGGAAATGGTGGTCACATCAAATACTTTTTTTAAAAAGGTATCTGATGTGATCAAAGCAAAAATAGCCTACATGAATGTAAGGGAGAGTAAACATTATTGTTTCTAGTTTTGGTTAGTTACAATTGAAGTGTCCTGGCATCCGTTCAAAAGATCAGGTCGATCAGACCCCGCTGCAGAAATGAGAGGAACGCATTAAAAATGTCGCAAAGGCATGCCCGCTGATGATTAAACAGCTTCATGTCAAATTGAATGTCCATTCGTCTCACGTGGACGTCTTGTCACATTTTCATCAACTAAAATGAAAACGTATTTGTTACAGTTATCGTTTTTCTCATGGCATCTTGTTATCGTTACTTGTTTTCGTAAGGAAAAATAAGATGTTGACACAATTTTGGCTTGTCTCAATAAAATTATAACCTAGTCCTACTGTAGGCCGAGTTGAACAGCCCAATGTCCTGAGACTCCGATTGTAGCCAGTCCATGGTCAGCTGCGTACCACCCTGCATCCCACTGCTGAATTGCTTCTGAAGCTAAACGGGGTTGGTCCTGGTTGGTCCCTGGATGGGAGACCAGATGCTGCTGGAAGTGGTGTTGGAGGGCCAGTAGGAGGCACCCTTTCATCTGGTCTAAAAAATACCCAAGGGCAGTAATTGGGGACATTGCCTCATGTAGGATGCTGTCTTTCAGATGGGATGTTAAACGGGTGTCCTGACTCTCTGTGGTCACTAAAGAGCCCATGGCACTTATGGTAAGAGTAGGGGTGTTAACCCTGGTGTCCTGGCTAAATTCCCAATCTGGCCCTCATATCATCACGGCCACCTAATCATCCCCAGCTTACAATTGGCTCATTCATCCGCTTTCCTCTCCCCTGTAACTATTCCTCAGGTCGTTGCTGTAAATGAGAATGTTTTCTCAGACGACTTACCTGGTAAAATAAGGGTTAAATAACAAAATAAATTAAAATGGTCAGCTGTGTGGAACTTTTGAACATACATTGCCTTCAGAAAGTAATCACACCGCTTAACTTTTTACATTTGTTTTTTGTGTTACAAGGTGAGATTAAAATTGATTTATTGGTATAGTTTTGTCAACAATCTACACCAAATACTCTAATGTAAAAGTGGAAGAAACATACTGTATGTCAGAAAAATATATATTAAAATAAAACACATATGTCTTGGTTACATAAGTATTCAACCCCCTGAGCCAATACATGTTAGAATCACATTTGACAGCGATTACAGCTGTGAGTCTTTCTGGGTAAGTCTCTAAGAGCTTTGCACACCTGGATGGTACAATATTTTTTGATCATTGCTAGACGGTGATTTTCAAGACGATTTTAGTTAAACTGTAACGAGGCCACTCAGGAACATTCAATGTCGTCTTGGTAAGCAACGCCAGTGTATATTTGGCCTGAACCTGAATCAGGTTTACCTCTAGGATGTTGCCTGTGCTTAGCTCTATTCTGTTTCTTTTTTTTTATCCAGAAAACTACCCCAGTTCTTAACGGTTACATGCATACCCATAACATGATGCAGCCACCACTATACTTGAAAATATGGAGAGTGTTACTCATTAATGTGTTGGATTTGACCCAAACATAACACTTTGTATTCAGGATGTGAAGTTAATTTCTTTGCCACATTTTTTGCAGTATTACTTTAGTGCCTTGTTGCAAGTTTTGAAATATTTGTATTCTGTACAGGTTTCCTTCTTTTCACTCTGTCATTTAGGTTAGTGTTGTCCAGTAACTACAATGTTGTTGATCCAGCCTCAGTTTTCTCCGATCACAGCCATTAAACTGTAACTATTTTAAAATCACCATTGGCCTCATGGTGGAATCCCCGAGTGGTTTCCTTCCTCTCCGGCAACTGAGTTAGGAAGGACGCCTGTACCTTTGTAGTGACTGGGTGTATTGATACACTATCCAAAGTGTAATTAATAACTTCATCATGCTCAAAGGGATATTCAATGTCTTCTTTTTACCCTTTTACCCATTTACCAATAGGTGCGCAGCTTTGCGATGCATTGGAAAGCCTCCCTGGTCTTTTCGGTTGAATCTTTGTTTGAAATTCACTGCTCGACTGAGGGACCTTACAGATAATTGTATGTGCAGGCTACAGAGATGAAGTAGTCATTCAAAAACCATGCATTTCTTTTGCAAAGTGAGTCCTTGCAACTTATTTACTCCTGAACTTGCCATAAAACAAAAGTAAACGGTTGTGATTACTCTCGAAGGCACTGTACATGATCCACTCATATTGTGTTGGGTTTGTCCGTTGGAGGGTGGCGTTGCCCTGGCACACACAGGTCCTTTCACACACACACACACACATACACACCCAGGCGAGAGAGAGGGGAGCTAGTGGCCTTCATCAGCCAGTGAATTAATTCAGCTCCCGCTGCAGTTGCCGAGAGCTCTTCCATCACATCTGTGTCACTCCTGAGCCCTCGTCAGGAAATGGAAAGGGGAATGAGACTGAGCCAAAGAGAGTGGGGAGGAGGAGAGATGAGGTGGAGGGGAAGGGAGATTTCACCCAGTCACTGCAACCCTTACAAGGCCAGAGAGTTGACAGACAGCGAGCTTTGAATAGCTAGCTACCTGGGAAGTGGAGTAGCATGCAGGAGACTGACACATTTTATTCATATGAGCTTCTGACTTCTTTCAAAAGTTAACATTGAGTGTATTGTGCAATCTTCATATATATACAATGGGGAGAACAAGTATTTGATACACAGACCTCTACATGCTTTGTAAGTAGGAAAATCGGCAGTGTATCGAATACTTGTTCTCCCCACTGTATGTTAATTTTAGGTCAGCTACATTAGCTAACTTATGTACTTTGTCTAACTAAGTTCCTTTAGCGACGTTACTTAGCTACTTTGTCTACTTCATAATAAGTTAGCTAAGTAAGTTAAGGTTAGTTGTGAAAATGAAGCTTAATAAAACGTACGTCTTCTGTTTGGCTGTTTGTCTGTCTGTAGGGGAACTCCAACAGCATAGCCACTGTGGACATCTCGGTTGGCTTTGTGGGACTGGAGAGCTACGTAGAAGCCCCGGCTGTCTTCCTCACCGCCCTCAGCACATACGCCGGGCCCCTGCTCTGGGCTTCCCACCTCATCTGCTACCTCAGCTCCGAAAACAGGTCAGTTACTGTACACTCACGCCAGTGAATGTTATTAGTGATGATTCATTCAGAAGTTAATTCATTCCAACTTACACTGATTCACAACAGCCCAGGAACCAGCTAACCATATGTTTATCTTGGCAATTTTGTGTTTATCTTACTGTAGCAGACCAATGATAAAGTAGAAGTCAAATGAGTTATTATTCCAGTATAAAATGAACAGACTTGAAATGGATTATTTAGGATGCCCATATACTCAAAACATTGACACTGCCTAAAACAAGAGGCTGGCGAAACAGTCCAGTTATGGAATTTCAATTAATTCACGGAAATTGAATTGAGCACGACCATACCATGATACATAAAGCCAAAAGGGGGAAGAAACCCAACATTTCAACAGAGACAAAGGACTCTGTATATTCCTCCCATCTAGCATGAAACTGCAGTGTGTAATTATTGGGACAGGATCATAATGCGATGACGATGATGAAGACGACGACGCCTTGGCCACGTGCCAATTTATTATGGAATTAAACAGCAGTGCAGCAAGCTACCCCTGGATGTTATTTGCAAAAGATGCGAGAGATCGTTTCGAACATTTTGTACATCATTTTAATGCCTTGCGCCTCTAATTGATTTTCTCATGAATTCATACAACAGGTTAGTCACCTAGAGCACAATTCAAAGAGCATAACTTAAAAGACAGAGATTAAATGAATAAATGAGCGAGGTGTGCTACCCCACTTCTTGAATGTATATACATTATGCTATGCATCACAGATTGTGTGTTAAAGAGCAGCTGTAAGCAAAGTTATGGAATGGAAAGAAGGAATGGGGCACGCAGAGGAAATCAGAGAGCTGTTTGTTGGGTGGACGGGGTTTTTTCTTCCCTTTGAAGGGGCCTTTTATCATTAAGCTCCTGTAAGTCTCTTTGTTACTGGCATCTAATTCCAATTAGGCTGAGTGATAACTAGCTTCATACCGCAATCAAAGCAGAGTGTAAAGCCCAGTCCAACATGGGGGCCTCCTTCTCTCAACGCACACCAGCCTTTCAATAATTGATGAAAACGATGGCTGCTGAGTTGATCCTCCCTCCAGGAGCCGTCGTCTTGGAGAGGGGAAAGAGGACACACACACATACAGGAAGTATTCATACCCCTTGACTTATTAGACATTTTGTTGGGTGACAGCCTGAATGCAGAATGGGTTTATTTGATTTTCTTCTCACCCATCTACACACAATACCCCAAAATGACAAAGTGAAAACAGGTTTTTAGAAATGTTTGCAAATTTATTGAAAGTGAAATCGAGAAATATTTAATTTACATAAGTATTCACACCCCTGAGTCAATACTTTGTAGAAGCACCTTTGACAGCGATTACAGCTGTGAGTCTTTCTGGGTAAGTCTCTAAGAGCTTTCCACAACTGGATTGTTTTCCCATTATTATTTTCTAAATTCTTCAAGCTCTGCCAAATTGATTGTCAAATCATTGCTAGACAACCATTTTCAGGTCTTGCCATAGATTTTCAAGTAGAGTTGACCTTGTGTTCTAGGTTATTGTCCTGCTTAAAAGGGAATGAATCTCCTAGTTTCTGGTGGAAAGCAGACTGAATCAGACTGAATTCCTTTGGATCTAAGCACAATTTTGTCTGTGCTTAGATCCATTCCATTTTTTTTATTCTCCTGAAAAACTCCCCAGTCCTTTTAACAATTACAAGCATACCCATAACATGATGCAGCCACCACTGTGTTCAGCAAGTTTTTAATCCTGAATTTATTTAGACTTGATGAATACTGATTGACACAACACATTTCAGCTTTAAATGTTTTATTAATTACTTTAAAAAAAAATGGAAAACACAATTCCACTTTGATATTGTGGGGTATTGTGCGTAGGCCAGTGATAAAGAAAAAGCTATATTTCATCCATTTTAAATTCAGGCTGTAGCACAACAAAATGTGAAAAAAGTCAAGGGGTGTGAATACTTTCTGAAGGCACTATATGTCCTTGTCAAATCTGTGCAGACTGCACCCAATTGGAAAATAGATGGTGCAAACACATTGCCAGGGCTGTGTTTCTGAGTGTCAAAAGGGGCCAGCTCTCAAAAGATCAGTAAATTCAACTTCTTTAGCTCCAGACATCTAGAGGTGGTATCCCTTAACGCAAATCCTGTATCCCACACTCCTTTACAAGCAGTCATCCCTCTTTAATCCTGCTCCCTACAGGATAGGGTCAGGATAGAGGTAGCGCACCAGATGAATACTAAAGACAGCCCAAAAGGAGGGCGTGAAGTAAAGTGAGAGGGAGAGGATATGGGACAGGCTTGGAAGCGCATTACTAATGCCTGATCTTGTTTCCAAAGAGGGGATGCCCTTCAATTACTACCTCTTCAGGTAGCTTCAGGTAGAAACCTTTGCCTAGGACATGACATTAACACTAGAACTGTCTTAGGCCAACAGCCACCGACATTTTGATTTTGTTAAAAAAAAAAAAAGCCCCAAAAATTGCAATGCCCTCCGTCCTTCCCTGATTTTTCCTAAATATTTATATTTTGCATTGCATTGCTCAGTTATCAGAATTGTTTTAAGTTAGACAAATGTGCCAAAGGGCATTGGTACCCATGCGTCACTCTCCTCACTGAATGAATGTCGTCACTGTTTGAATCTACAAATGAACTTGATCAAATGGATTACACTGTAGTGTTTTTATGATAAGGAAAACCAAAATAGGCTATAGGCTTACATTTTTCACTAGGACTTTGTGGAGTTAGACTCAAGGATATGTTTGGTATATCTTAACTATTTTAGTTGTATTTTTAGATGGATATATTTCCACTAATAATTGCAATTCATCCTTTTACAATTGTTGATGCACTATTTATCCAGCCTTGGTGCTTATGTTTGCGCATCTTGCAGGTTGATATGCATCTGACGCGCATGCTAAAGGGGATGCCCGGCAACTTTTTCTAGCAGGTACTTATAGGCTGAAATGCCATTAATTTCTAGTGTTAACAGATACCTGATTTTCCAGATGCAAGGCAGATGTCTCCTGCGGCATAGGAATGGGGATGTATAGAGGGAACACTAAAATAACACATCCTAGATCCTAGATCTGAAAGAATGAAACATACTTATTAAATACTTTTTTCTTTACATAGTTGAATGTGTTGACAACAATATCACACAAAAATGATCAATGGAAATCAAATTTATCAACCCATGGAGGTCTGGATTTGGAGTCACACTCAAAATTAAAGTGGAAAACCACACTACAGGCTGATCGAACTTTGATGTAATGTCCTTAAAACAAGTCAAAATTAGGCTCAGTAGTGTGTGTGGCCTCCACGTGCCTGTATGGCCTACCTACAACACCTGGGCATGCTCCTGATGAGGTGACGGATGGTCTCCTGAGAGATCTCCTCCCAGACCTGGACTAAAGCATCTTCCTGGACAGTCTGTGGTGCAACGTGGCGTTGGTGGATGACATGATGTCCCAGATGTGCTCAATTGGATTCAGGTCTGGGGAACGGGCGGGCCAGTCCATAGCATCAATGTCTTCCTCTTGCAGGAACTGCTGACACACTCCAGTCACATGAGGTCTAGCATTGTCTTGCATTAGGAGGAAACCAGGGCCAACCGCACCAGCATATGGTCTCACAAGGGGTCTGAAGATCTCATCTCGGTACCTAATGGCAGTCAGGCTACCTCTGGCGAGCACATGGAGGGCTGTGCGGCCCCCCAAAGAAATGCCACCCCACACCATGACTAACCCACCGCCAAACCAGTCATGCTGGAGGATGTTGCAGGCAGCAGAACATTCTCCACGGTGTCTCCAGACTCTGTCACGTCTGTCACATGTGCTCAGTGAGAACCTGCTTTCATCTGTGAAGAGCACAGGGCGCCAGTGGCGAGCACAGGGCGCCAGTGTTCTCTGGCAAATGCCAAACGTCCTGCACGGTGTTGGACTGTAAGCACAACCCCCACCTGTGGACGTCAGGCCCTCATACCACCCTCATGGAGTCTGTTTCTGACCGTTTGAGCAGACACATGCACATTTTTGTGAAGAATCAACAACAAGTGGGACACAATCATGAAGTGGAACGACATTTATTGCCTATTTCAAACTTTTTTAACAAATCAAAAACTGAAATATTGGGCGTGCAAAATTATTCAGCCCCTTTACTTTCAGTGCAGCAAAAACTCTCCAGAAGTTCAGTGAGGATCTCTGAATGATCCAATGTTGACCTAAATGACTAATGATGATAAATACAATCCACCTGTGTGTAATCAAGTCTCCATATAAATGCACCTGCACTGTGATAGTCTCAGAGGTCCGTTAAAAGCGCAGAGAGCATCATGAAGAACAAGGAACACACCAGGCAGGTCCGAGATACTGTTGTGAAGAAGTTTAAAGCCGGATTTGGATACAGAAAGATTTCCCAAGCTTTAAACATCCCAAGGAGCACTGTGCAAGCGATAATATTGAAATGGAAGGAGTATCAGACCACTGCAAATCTACCAAGACCTGGCCGTCCCTCTAAACTTTCAGCTCATACAAGGAGAAGACTGATCAGAGATGCAGCCAAGAGGCCCATGATCACTCTGGATGAACTGCAGAGATCTACAGCTGAGGTGGGAGACTCTGTCCATAGGACAACAATCAGTCGTATATTGCACAAATTTGGCCTTTATGGAATGTGGCAGCAAGAAAGCCATTTCTTAAAGATCTCCATAAAAAGTGTTGTTTAAAGTTTGCCACAAGCCATCTGGGAGACACACCAAACATGTGGAAGAAGGTGCTCTGGTCAGATGAAACCAAAATTGAACTTTTTGGCAACAATGCAAAATGTTATGTTTGGAGTAAAAGCAACATAGCTCATCACCCTGAACACACCATCCCCACTGTCAAACATGGTGGTGGCAGCATCATGGTTTGGGCCTGCTTTTCTTCAGCAGGGACAGGGAAGATGGTTAAAATTTATGGGTAGATGGATGGAGCCAAATACAGGACCATTCTGGAAGAAACCCTTATGGAGTCTGCAAAAGACCTGAGACTGGGACGGAGATTTGTCTTCCAACAAGACAATGATCCAAAACATAAAGCAAATCTACAATGGAATGGTTCAAAAATAAACATATCCAGGTGTTAGAATGGCCAAGTCAAAGTCCAGACCTGAATCCAATCGAGAATCTGTGGAAAGAACTGAAAACTGCTGTTCACAAATGCTCTCCATCCAACCTCACTGAGCTCGAGCTGTTTTGCAAGGAGGAATGGGAAACAATTTCGGTCTCTCGATGTGCAAAACTGATAGAGACATACCCCAAGCGACTTACAGCTTTAATCGCAGCAAAAGGTGGCGCTACAAAGTATTAACTTAAGGGGGCTGAATAATTTTGCACGCCCAATTTTTCAGTTTTTGAATTGTTAAAAAAGTTTTGAAATATCCAATAAATGTCGTTCCACTTCATGATTGTGTCCCACTTGTTGTTGATTCTTCACAAAAAATACAGTTTTATATTTTTATGTTTGAAGCCTGAAATGTGGCAAAAGGTCGCAAAGTTCAAGGGGGCGAATACTTTCGCAAGGCACTGTATATCATACACTGCATTTTTTTATTTGACCTTTATTTAACTAGGCAAGTCAGTTAAGGACAAATTCTTATTTACAATGACTGCCTAGGAACAGGGGATTCTGTTACTGGCCCAACGCTCTAACCACTAGGCTACCTGCCGCATTTGAGGAACAATGGGGAAGTAATTCTGGTTTGAGAGTTGACGAACTTGTAAACTCTCTTTTGAGAAAATGGTCTTTGAATATTTTGGTACCTACTGGTGAGCTGTCCTTTGTCTACACCCATTCAGCATTGTTCACGCCCTATTAAGCTAGCCCCACCCATCTCTTTAAGGATTCACATGTGAGGTCATGTACTAAACAGTGAGTAGTGTAGTAAAGATTAAGACTAAAAGTGGTAGTCGTCTACAATAACAAAACATTCCAGGTAAACAGAAAATATTTAATAAATATTAGATGACGCTTACCCAGACATGCTTGTCTAAATTGATGGGTCATGTGAAAGAAAAGCTATAATCCCCAGCCACATCTTGCCAAGTGGACAGGTCTCTACAGAAGGTGTAAACGGTACAGCCAAAAGGTTACTTGTATAGTAGTAGTATCTCAAATAGATAGTGTCAATATAAAGTAAAAATACAGTATGTACACAAACAATATCAATAACGATCGTAGTAGATGAAGTAGTTGTATGCATACAGTCAGGGGTAAAGTGGCTAAGCAGCAGGATGAATAAATAATATAGCAGCAATGTATGTGTGTTAGGAGAGAGTCATGTGAATAGAGGTACTGCAGATAGTACTGATGACTGGTCCGTCCGAACCACACATGAAGAAGGGAATCTACATTCGGAGAGCCTGTTTCTGTCCTGCCCTTGACTTTGGTGCAGGGCATGTGATGCCCATAGCCTCTTCGTTGCTAAACTCCCTCATCTTCTCAAAAATATACATTTGTCTAGCTCTGTCCAGTCCAGGTGGTGCTTGTACAGGCAGACCATCTATGGGGAGGAAGGATCAGCGTTGCGCAGCAGCTGAAACCTGGTCCCCACTGAGAACGCTCCTTGGCGACAACAACACTAGGCTCCAGAGCATCGAAGCTGTAAAACAGGAAATAACAAAAATAATTTAAGACATTACAACCTTGCACAACATCAATTCATCTCCCAAGTTTAGATAAGAACAACAACCTCATACAATGCACTGAAAAGGATATTCACCTGAAGTGCTGGTACTGCTTGAACTGTGGCAGCGGCCTGAAGTACGGAGTCAGGTGTTGTTGCCAGCCATAGCTTTCCATCAGCACCATATCATCCTCCAGTCCAACCAGCTGTGGGATGTTGGCCCCTGTCACAGTGCTGTCCTTCACAACACCAATAAATCTCAGACAGTGTTCACTCCGGTCTTTCTGAAGTGCTGCTTGATGAGGGCGAAGCACCAGCCGGGGGCAAACTTGGTGTGGCCTCTCAGGAAGTGAAGGTCCAGACTGTGGTGGAGTATGTGTATGGTCCGCCAGGCACAATACCAGAGCACAAACATGTTCTTGTTTTGGCCACTGCAGTTATCACAATTCAGGTGAACGCGTGTTTCCACAACTCCGTGGTTGGTGAAGAAATGGTGCATGTAGTTGATGACTGCGCTGCTGCCTTTGCTGGATGACATGCCTACATCAATCAAGTAGTTGACTTGTTGTGGTATTCCTTCACAGCAGACACCAAACAAGCCACACTTGCGAGGAGTTAAAAAGTAGATGGGACCTGGCTGCATAGGGTCAGAAGGATAGTGCACCTGCAAACAACAAAAGAACATTAAGATAAGTTAATGAAAAGAAAATGTAATGTAAAACGTGATATCATTTTGTAATGCATCGTTATCAGGTAAGTTTCACTTAGTTATCAGGTAAGTTTCACAGAGCAGCAGCACTGCATACAGAAACATAATCTTGGAAACTGGAAGTTAAAATGATAACACACAGCCCGACTACACGTACCTCTGGAAAATACAGATCAATAAAAGTAGTGCCAGTCATGTTGGTCACTTAAATAATGAAAATGTGTTGTTTATGCTTTTACATACCAAGTGGTCCATTCCTTCTAGAGACGCCACACTGCTGCTTTTGTCACATGGGATGGCAGCAGCTTTCCACCAAAGTGTTTGTGTCCTGGGCGGCGTCCTTATAACACTATTGCATTATCATCTGTGTAGTTGTTAATGACGTTTCACCACTCGCTGCAAGTCCTCATGCTTCAGTGTAAGCTGTGCTTGCTTGGGCCAGCTCTCTTTTTGATGGGAGACATTTGACCATTTTCCTTGAATGACTGGTGGAAGAGAATCAGGTGTGTTCTACTGATGCTGAAAGACAAATTCCAGAAACAATTATGTTGTCATTATTATACAATAGACAGCCGTAATCACCGTCAGACACACCTGCCTAACTTGATGGGTCATGTAATCATCCGGCGTAGTGGAGTCTTTAGACATGTAGCTTAACAACGAATCTGAATCTTAATCCTAATCCATAGAGTACAAGCAATACAAACCGATTGTCATAGCTAGCTAAAGTTAACCAAATAGGTTCAAAGGTAGCTAGTTAGCTAGCAAATATTAGGCCATAACTAGCAATGTGAAATGGCATTCTGAGATAACATTACTACACACAGATCATAAACGTAATGTAAGCTAGCGAGCCAGCCATCTAATGTCAGCTAGCTAGCTAACAGTATGCTTTGATTTGCAATGAAAACAACTTTCTGACAAAAATAGAAACGTATGGTATCTGAAACTGTAGCTAGACTCTTACCCTTATACACGGATGAATGCTTCACGGCAGACTGCAACTCCTTTCTTTAAATTAGACGTCCTGTGTCGTTTCCGTTGCTTGGCCCGTTGTTGTGTCAAGTCACTCTGGTTCAAATTGACCGTGTACAATGCCATAAGAATCATCTTAAGCTTTAGCCCCCACCCAAACTCTGACCATTTCACTCACCCTAGCAGAGCTGGTTAGGCTGTTTTCATGTTATCCAGAGTATTGGTGACTAACTATGCTCCTAGCAACAATTTAATTTTGCTTTTCATAAATTCATCAGTTGTTCTGCGTTGTTGTTGTTGTTGCAGTGATGTTCTATTGAAATGCATAATTGCATAGTGGAGTCTTAATAAATCCTCTTGGAACTACCCATCCCGGAACTGGGAGCGTTGCCATCAACTGACACTAATTAACATAACGCAACGGACAAATATTACTAGAAAATATTCATATTCATGAAATCACAAGTGAAATATATTAAAACACAGCTTAGCCTTTTGTTAATCACCCTGTCATCTCATATTTTGAAAATATGCTTTACAGCCAAAGCAAGAAGCATTTGTGTAAGTTTATCGATAGCCTAGCATAGCATTATGCCTAGCTAGCAGCAGGCAACCTGCTCAAGAAAATCAGAAAAGCAATCAAATTAAATCGTTTACCTTTGATGAGCTTCGGATGTTTTCACTCACGAGACTCCCAGTTAGATAGCAAATGTTCCTTTTTTCAAAATTATTATATTTGTATCCGAAATTACTCCGTTAGTTCCTCACGTTTGGCTGAGAATTCAACCGGAAATTGCGGTCACGACAACGCCGAAAAATATTCCAAATTAGCTCCATAATATCGACAGAAACATGGCAAACATTGTTTATTATCAATCCTCTAGGTGTTTTTCAAATATCTATTTGATAATATATCAACCGGGACAGGTGGCTTCTTAGTAGGAAAGAGAGAAACAATGGCCGCATTTGTCTTTTATGCACAAAACACTCTGAGAGACTCCAGCAGACCACTGACGCAATGTTGACGTTCAGGCTCATTTTTCAAAATAAAAGACTGAAACTAGGGAAGTCATAGAAAAAGGAATCTGGGTGATATCTCATTCGCTGCTCAATTGGGACGCATAGGAATGCAGAGCTTTCTAAATAAAAGTCCCTTCCTGATTGGATTTTTCTCAGGCTTTCGCTGCAATATAAGTTCTGTTATACTCAGACAATATTTTTACAGTTTTGGAAACGTTAGTGTTTTCTATCCTAAGCTGTTAATTATATGCATATTCTAGCATCTTGTCCTGACAAAATAGCCCGTTTACTTTGGGAACGTTATTTTTCCAAAAATGAAAATAGTGCCCCCTAGATTCAACAGTTTTAATATGTGATAAATAAAAAAATTAAAGCTGCATTAGACAGGATTACCTACTGACCAGCTCAAATAGACAGAAGCGTGCTATTTGGCAGACCAATCCAAACTCATCTCTCGGCATGTCCAGCCCACACCTTATCTCAGCCAATCATGGCTAGCGGGAAGGTTTTTCTATTTTTCTGTGGCTTAACCAACTAGGCTAATTTAAATATTTTATTCATATTTACAGATGGCATACAAGTTTGTTATTAAGGCACGTGAAAGTTCACATGTTCGAGAAGGCATTCCTGCCTCCCCCCCAAAAAAAAAAAACATTTTGATTAAAAAAAATAAGTTTACGTAGAAACGCCTCTCCTGTGAAGTAGTGACCTGCGACATACGCCTAGTTTCCTGAAACGGGTCACATATAGGACCTTCCACCCCCACCTGGGATATGGATGGATGCCTGATGAAGACCTAAGGGTTGAACCGTTGTTGTAAATAAATATCACCTTTCTGTTTTCCATGGCTTTGTCAACAACTCCAGCACCTGCAGAAAGTACCTGGATGTGCTTTTGTAGAAATTCTTACACAGGGACACTCAAAGTCCATCTTAAATTAGTCATTGTTTATTGTCAGCGCACTGACCGACCAATACTGGTTTGTAACATGTGACAGACCAGTACCTCACAAGGCTTCTTCTCTCTAAGCTGAGACCTTGAAACTGAGATATCTTTCATTCTCAAAACAATGTCTGGGCGAACTGCCAAATTGCAGATACTGATAAGTGAGGATTTGTTCAGTCACTTGCATGCACACAGCAATTGGTTATCAGAACAGCACATGTGTTAAATGTCCATCACAGTGCGTATGTTCTTCAGCTTTTGTACATGAACACTCTACCATACAGCACTCATTTTTGAGACTCCCCTTTCACAAGTCCACCTTTCTTCTGATATTATGGCTGAAATAGCAAACTCTCAAATGGCGGGCCAAAGCAAGTCATTTGTGTTCTCAGAAGATGATTATTCCCGGATCAAAATGAAGGACTCGCTTTTTGATGAAACTGGCCCAACGACAGATTGCAATACAGACTCAGTTATCACATCTCTCAAGAATCTACATGTCCATGAGACAAAACAATATTATCATGATGTCACCTTAAGTGATTATCTAAGATAATCAAATGAAAGGCAGAAATGGATTATAGATACAGAAAACACCGGTTCTTGGTTCGAACAATCCCTCTTTTTGTGACCGACCGAAGTGACAGAACAATTGAGCACAACGAGAGATCAAGTGACACAGTTAAATGTTGATCGAGAAAGCAAGATCACCCTTAAGGACAAAAGAGAGAACATTCTGACCAATATGGAAAACATTTGTGATAAACTTGCGGAAGAGACAAAGACAAGTGGAAAAAGCTGAAAAAGTTTGAGCATGATACTGCGGAGCAAAAGGTGTAATTCTGGAGGGATGGCCGGAGACAGCCAATTGACAGTCCCCCACGGGCAAGCTGGAAGGGTAAACGCCAGCCCAGCCGTAATCCTAGAGGGCCACTAATGTGGCAATCAACCAACTCCCTCACATCTGACTCCAGTGACCAATCCAGAGCGCCTTCTTTTTTGGGGAATCGAATAGGCCGTCATCATGACCACCGCCAACCCTGCTTCCCCGCAAGAAATGCAGGAGAGGACTACGCAGGAAGATGGCAACACCCAAAGTCCCCACACATACACGTAGCAAGACACGGTAATTAGCTTATCCAACATGTTCATCTTCCCTGGGTAAGGGACTATCATTTGTCAAAACATCACAGGCCAATGACTTTGATACAGTTATATACTTTCAAAAGGTTTTTCACAGTTTGAGATTGACTGAGTTTTTTTGTAATGGGGTTGCTCCCTATACACCTGCCAATTTTAATCTAGTATATTAGTAACCAGGCAGGAAATAGTGCTGTTTTTCCCATTGATATTTTTGTATTTATTTTTTAAGAACAAAGTCTTATTTACAATGACGGCCTACCGGGGAACAGTGTGTTAAACTGCCTTTGTTCAGGGGCAGAACGACAGGGATTTGATCCAGCAAACTTTCAGTTACTGGCCCAACGCTCTAACCACTAGGCTACCTGCCGTCCCATTGATAACCTGAATGACAATGAACATTATTGATACTTACCCACAATTGAAACCCATTTTTAAATATACTACGCATATGGTCTTTAAAGGACCCCCAAAACGTGAAAGACAATGTGGTTAAATCTGATTACCCACCAGAGAAAAGGGAAACTTTATTGGACAAGGTTCCGGAGGGAAATTACAAATGTGTCCAATGTACTCAATGCAGCTTCATGTACAAACGCAACTCATTTACCCACCCCCGCACAGGACAATGATTTAAAATCAAGGGCCTAATTACCTGCATGTCCTCCAATGATATGTACATGTTCAAATGTTCTTGTCGTCTGTCTTACATAGGGAAAACCCATAGAAGCCTTAAGACACGAATCAGTGAGCACCGCAACAATGTGTAAGGGCTATTTTATCAAGAAGGAGAGTGATGGACTGCTGCATCAGATGACCTGGCCTCCACAATCCCCGACCTCAACCCAATTGAGATGAGTTGGGATGAGTCAAACCGCAGAGTAAAGGAAAAAACAGCCAACAAGTCTTGGCGGACAGAAGACACAGCTGAGGACACACATTCCCAGTGCAGTCAATGCTACCTGCTACATAGGCAGCATGAGCAGCACTTAACACATGCCTGGAGGCTTGTGTGCCTGGAGCGTATATTTCATCTCGGAGTTTATTTCCTATGAAGAAACACTTGTCTCTGAAGAGTACACTACACACACAATACAGCAACTTGTCATATGCCTCTGGTGTAGAAGTAAAAACAGATTGACTTGACAGTACCAGTCAAAAGTTTAGACACACCTACTCCTGCAAGGGTTTTTTTTTTATTCTGCCACGATACGCCATCCCATCTGGTTTACGCTTAGTGGGATTATCATTTGTTTTTCAACAGAAGAAGGACCCAACACATCTCCAGGCTGTTTAACCTCTTTAATCTATGGGGGCGCTATTTCATTATTGGATAAAAAAACGTGCCCGTTTTAAGCACAATATTTTGTCACAAAAAGATGCTCGACTATGCATATAATTGACAGCTTTGGAATGAAAACACTCTGACGTTTCCAAAACTGCAAAGATATTATCTGTGAGTGCCCCAGAACTGATGCTACAGGCGAAACCAAGATGAAACTTCAAACAGAAAATGAGCCAAATTTTTGAAGCTCTGTTTTCCAATGTCTCCTTATATGGCTGTGAATGCGACAGGAATGAGCCCACAATTTCTGCCGTTTCCCCAAGGTGCCTGCAGCATTGTGACGTATTTGTAGGCATATCATTGGAAGATTGACCATAAGAGACTACATTTGCCAGGTGTCCGCCCGGTGTCCTCCGTCGAAATTGGTGCGTCATCTTCAGCTGCAAGTATTTTTCCATGGGATTCAGAGGAGAAAGTAGACTTCCACTAACGATATATCAATGAGGAGATATGTGAAAAACACCTTGAGGATTGATTCTAAACAGCATTTGCCGTGTTTCAGTCGATATTATGGAGTTAATTTGGAAAAAAGTTCGCCGTTTTGATGACTGAATTTTCATTTTTTTTTGGTACCTAAAGGTGATGTACAAAACGGAGTGATTTCTCCTACACAAAGAATCTTTCAGGAAAAACTGAACATTTGCTATGTAACTGAGAGTCTCCTCATTGAAAACATCTGAAGTTCTTCAAAGGTAAATGATTTTATTTGAATGCTTTTCTTGTTTTTGTGAAAATGTTGCTGGCTGAATTCTAGGCGTATAGCTATGCTAGCTATCAATACTCTTACACAAATGCTTGTTTAGCTATGGTTGAAAAGCATATTTTGAAAATCTGAGATGACAGTGTTGTTAATAAAAGTCTAAGCTTGAGAGCAAATATATTTATTTCATTTCATTTGCGATTTTCATGAATAGTTAACGTTGCGTTATGCTAATGAGCTTGAGGCTATAAATAGGATCCCGGATCCGGGATTGCTCGACGCAAGAAGTTAAGGGATAATTGTCCAAGAAGGAGAGTGATGGACTGCTGCATCAGACGACCTGGCCTCCACAATCACCTGACCTCAACACAGTCGAGATGGTTTGGGATGAGTTGGACTGCAGAGTGAAGGAAAATCAGCCAACAAGTGCTCAGAATATGTAGAAACTCCTTCAAGACTGTTGGAAAAGTATTCTAAGTGAAGCTGGTTGAGAGAATTCCAAGAGTGTGCAAAGCTTTCATCAAGGCAAAGGGTGGCTACTTTGAATAATGCCAAATAAAACATATAATTTGATTTTTTTTTAACACTTTTTTGGTTACTACATGATATGATTCCATATGTGTTGTTTCATCGTTTTGATGTGTTCACTATTATTCTACAATTTAGAAGAAAGTAAAAATGAAAAAAAAACTTGAATGAGTAGGTGTCAACTTTTGACCGGTACTGTATATGCAAACAACCTTCCTGATGTAGTTAAGCTGTTAGTGTTGGAGACAACATTTTACGGATGTCCCGCAGGGACTGGTTCTTGGTCCACTTCTTTCCTTATACATGGCTCCCACTAAGCAAAATCATTTCTGAACATTGTGTCGACTTTCACACCTATGCAGATGACACACAGTTTAAAATGTATTTAGTACTTGTTAATGTTTAGGTTCTAAACCCATTAATTAACTGTTCATCTAGCATTGTCATTGTCAGAGTAGATGCTACAAATGTGAATGTCAGTTGATATAAATCAATATGGTATGTGAACTAAAGAGATTTGAGATTAAACATCAGCCAGTGCAGTTCTAGACTTTTAATACTTTTCCTCTGCCCAAAAAATGCAAGGGTGTTTGTGTGTGCACTATGTGCATTCATCAGGGTTTGTGAGAGAGAGAGAGACGGACACATTCAGTGTATGTTACTGAGTACAGTCATTTATGTTGGCACCTACAGGGGTGCTTGTGTAGGGACTTTCACTGATTATGCGAACACACACCCAAACAATCCCACACACACCTTTTGATTCAACACCTACCCTAAGTTGATTGCACTACTCAATAATTGTGCCACCATGGGATGGTCTCCGATAGAGGTGTCGGTCAGTCCCTCACCCCCTGGTCAGTAAGGGACAAGGTGCTCATAATGTCCATGAGGCCGGATAGTCCAGCAGGAGATGGGACGGTCCTTGTCCATGCTGCTGGAGGTGTCCAAGCTGATGTCCAGGCTAGGCATACTTGATAGGGACAGGGAGAGAGTGCTGAGAGTCCCACAGGGCCTGGATGGTTATCCAGGTCCAGAGCCCAAGGCCGGTCCACATCTGGTCCAGGCAGTGGATCCAGGGCTGCCACTGAATCTGGTACTGAGGCGTCAGCAGGCAGGAGTGGATGGCAGACATATGACTGGAGCTGAGTCGGCCGACAGATCCAGGACAGGGTCAGACATCGGACCCAGGGCTGGTGCTCGGTCTGGTCATGGGCCCAGGTTGATGCTGGACTTGGTCTCCGGGACGGCATTGAACATCGGGACAAGAGCTGGGGTCTGGTCTGATGCTGGCAGGTACAGGAGAGATAGTGAAGGATTGGACGCCGACTGGGACTCTGACTGTGGAGTCGGCTTGTGTGCTAGATCCAGGCTAAGCAGGTTTGCAAGACCAGAGGGTAGTGTAGTGACCAGCACTGGAGTTGAGTCTGGTCATGTCTGGTCCTGGAGAGACACTAGCAGGAGTGTCTGTTGAGGTGGATGGCTTGGGCACCGGTGGCTGCGAATCTGGTCCTGCAGGTTGATAAGGTTGGTTCACTGGCTGCTGCTGGTCAGGCTGCAGCTCTGGTATCGTCTTTGCTTCTTTGAACTCTGCTAGTCATAGGGCAGGGTGCAGCACTGACAACGGCTCAACTGGCTCAGGTGCTACTTGTGTTGGCACCGACTGGGGTGCGGAGTGGAGTTCAGCCAGCTGCTGGAAGACTTGGGCCTCGGTATTCATCGTGGGGCAGGCTCAAGCACTGACAGTCTGAAGCGCATTGGATAGGATTGGTTGAGGCTCTGGCAACTTCTTGGCTGGCTCAAGGACTGGCTATGGGAGCTGTTGAGGCTGGGTTGGTTCCGTCGCCGGCCTGGGTGTGACTGGATGCCCGTCGAGGCTTCAGTCTGGGTGGCAGGCCTGGCTCTAACTCTGGCAGCTGCTTGCCGGACTGGCACTTTGGGACCGCATGGTTTGCTGGAGTGCAGGGTGCTACGTAGCTGTCTGGACGTACTGGAGTCCTGGTGAATGTGTGTGCCTGACGTGCCAAGAAGCTGGTGAGAGCACTGGCTGGAGAACCTCCTGGGGCTCTTGTGACCACTGGACATGCTGGAGTCCGGGTGGCAGCTGAACTGGCTGGCGGGCCGGTTGCCACTTGACACGTGAGTGGTGACTGGACCACCAGCTAAGCCCCCCAAGCCATTCGAGGCTGCTGCAATACCTGGTACACAGGACACAGTTGGTCGATCCTGTGGTACTCGAGGACAAGAGGTGCAGTCCCTGATGGCGACAATGTTGCAGTAGGGGGACAGTATCCGCATGGGAGGCCTCTCCGTGGCCTCGATCTGCTGGACTCTTCAGTCCTTCTATTCACGCTGGCATGTGCGCCTGGTCTGGGGCATGGCATATGGCATATGGCATGAACTGCATCCTGTCAGTAGTGGTCTAATCCAGCACAATTGCATCTATCCAGACAATGAAAAAGAGTGCCACCATGCATATGCCGGTTTAGATATACAGTAGGTGCAACTGTCCCGGTGTCCCAGTAAAAGGACGGAAAATGAACAGTAGGAGACAGGGATACAATTCACACTTTATTACCACACTCAAGACAGGCATACACCCACAGCAAACAGGAAGTGAACTAAGTAGAAGTGTTGTAGTGATAGTGTTCAGGAGAGGGACTGTAAGGATTTTCTTCAACTACCACCCACTGCCTCAGTGCAGCACTTTAGTGTGCCTTTATTTGTTTGGGAGGGATGACTTCCCAGGCTTGAACTTCCTCACCCAGAGCTTTGCGATCACATGGCTGCAGTATCCCAGTCTGAATATGGAATGAGCTGTGGCTCTATTCAGACGTAGGAGCTTTTGGATGCGGTGTGTGAATGTGTGTGTGTTTGTGCCTGTGTATGCGTGCACACGTGTTTGTGGTTGCAGGTTTGTGCACGTGTGTGCTTTTGTGAAAGAGAACGAATGTTGAAAAAAAGAGTGCGAGGAGACCGTGTGTGCAAGCAAGCAGCTTGTACACACTTCTCTGTATTTCCGACTGTTTTGAATGAGATATTATCCTACCATATCTGCCTTGAAAGGCTGTCTGAAAGGCTGTCGTGGAAGGTCATATCCTATACGTCCTACATGTGCTGGCATCCCTCCAGCCCTATCTGAATAGACAATTAGATCACATTATTTTCAGAGGTACCAAGGTCGCCTTCATGTTAGAGTCGATGATAGGCTAAGGCAACCATAAGCATTGAGACAGCCGAGATACAAGTCCTCAGGAAGAAATGCTGATGAAGGCATGTGCCTCAAGGCTAAGAGAATAGCGTTTGTTTTCTATCAAGCACTTTCGATGTGGAGGTTGACCGTGCACATGGTGTTAAACGTGACCTATGAGATGCGAACCTCCAATCCTGTGATTGTCCCATACAGTATTTATTTATTTTTGTCAGGTGCACATTGTGGAGGTTTTTGACTGCTCGTGGCATCTGTTTTTCCATTGTTCTGACAACCAAATGAGATTCAAGTCCATTTCTCTCCCTTCTCTCCCACTGTATCTCTTCACCCTCTCCCATATCCCCCTCTACCTCTCCTTCTCTCTCCAGGAGCTCAGTGGCGGTCGGCCATGGCTGCTACTGCTTGGCCCTGCTGCGCTCCGTGCCGGCGGCAGCCTACGTGGTGCTGGTCACGGCTCTGCGCTACCACCTCTTCATCTGGAGCGTCTTCTCGCCCAAGCTGCTGTATGAGTCCATGCACACACTGCTCACCGCCGCAATTTGCCTCTTCTTCACCACCATGGAGCAGAGCCGCAGCTCCAGCAGGCCCTAGGGTCCCCACGTCTCCGAGGACTCTCAGCTTCCAGGAAGAGGGGTTAAGGATAAGGGCCAAAGGGCAAATACTATGATAATGGGTGGTCCTGATACTGTCGTCGTTGACTTCTGGATGCCCTACTACACCCCGGAGGTATGAATGTAGGTGTGAATGTTCTGTCCCACTGCTCTGGAGTTCTAGGACAGCGGCATTCACCTTTTGGAAAGCAATATATTTTCTCTATAGTATCAAACAAAACTTATTTAGTAAGATTATTATTTTGATGTGTTGGTTGGTTCTATTGAAGTCTGTTGTGGTGTTTATTGAGCAGAGTTGAACATGAAAGGTAAACGAATGAATTATTTAATTTGAATGTGTCGAAAGCGCAATCGTGAAGGTATACTGTAAGTCCCTTGAAATTGGATTTGTAGGTTTTCATTTTTTTCTGTTATTATTTGTTTTGTTTCCGTAGACGGGTAAGTGCTTCTATTGACCACCGTTTCTCTGTAGTGCTTTATGCCAGTTGCATTATACTGTATTTCCTCCATGCACTTTAATCAATACAGTGACCACATTATCAGCACAGGGACTTTGCCGATATGCTTTCCAACCGGTCTGTATTTTCCATCTCTTCAATGAACTAACTGAGTTGAATGGATTCCCTTTGTAGTTGATATAGATCTGCTCCAAGTTAATAACAAGCCATACTTTCCTCCCACTTTACTTTCAGGTATATATGTATATATCTTCTTCTTCTTTTTTACTCTCGGGAATATATTGAAATTCAGTAAAAGCTCTGTTAATACAGTGGATTTTTACTAATATTCAGATGAGAATTGATTCTGGGTGAATGCCGTTAATCAAAGAGAATTTAGATTTAGCCGCTGTGTGGGGATAAATGTTCATTGTTGTTGGGTAAGGTGATATACATTTTCCATCTAAAAGTGGTTATCTTTTGATAAATAAATTGTGTCCGAGGCAATATTGCACTTATATTTCTGTATTGCTCATTTGATTTCTAATGTTAAAAAAGGGTTATGTAACTCCAATCGACAATTTGATTTCGAATGTTAAAAAAGGGTTATGTAACGACAATCGACAATTTGATTTCTGATGTTAAAAAAGGGTTATGTAACGCCAACCGACAATTTGATTTCTTACCGACTTCTGCCAGACTTGTGAAACCTAATCAGAGGCAATTCAGAGGCCTTGCCCTGACACACTAATTCCATTTTAAATTGAAATACAATTAAAGTGTTGTTGTTTTTTATACATTTATGAAGATATCGCCTAGGAAAACCTTGTGAATACTGAATGTATAAAATGGTTAGTTGCAGTCACACAATCTGTTTGGATAACTTGCGAAGAACTTGAACGGAGATCCATATTCTGATAAAGGGCTGGTCCATGTACAATAATAACATTACTGTAGTCTGGTAAATAAGCATATGAGATTGCAGCAAATTATACAACTTTATACATATAACCTTAGATATGTGATTGTCGTGTATTACTTATCAATTCCCAACTATTCATGTGTTAAGTAAGATAATGTTGATTTGTGCAAATATTTTGTTACAGTACCAGTCACAAGTTTGGACACACTTACTCGTTCAGGGGTTTTTCTTAATTTTTACTGTTTTCTACGAAACTATGAAATAACACATATGGAATCATGTAATAACTAAAACAGTGTTAAACAAATCAAAATATATTTTGTATTCTTCAAAGTATCCACCCTTTGCATTGTTGACAGCTTTGCACACTCTTGGTATTATCTCAACCAGCTTCACCTGGAATACTTTTCCAACAGTCTTGGAGCAGTTCCCACGGATGCTGAGCACTTGTTGGCTGCTTTTCCTTCACTCTGCGGTCTAACTCATCCCAAACCACCTCAACTGAGTTGAGGTCAGGTGATTGTGGAGGCCAGGTCATCTGATGCAGCACTCCATCACTCTCCTTATTTGTCAAATAACCCTTAAACAGCCTGAAGGTGTGTTGGGTCATTGTGCTGTTGAAAAACAAATTATAGTCCCACTAAACTCAAACCAGATGGGTTGTCGTATCGCTGCAGAATGCTGTGGTAGCAATGCTGGTTAAGTGTGCCTTGAATTCTAAATAAATCACTGACAGTGTCACCAGCAAAGCCTCCCACACCATCACAACTTCTCCTCCATGCTTCACGGTGGGAACCACACATGCAGAGATCATCCGTTCACCTACTCTTCGTCTCACAAAGACACGGCAGTTGGAGACAAAAATCTAATATTTGGACTCAACAGACCAAAGGACAGATTTCAACTAGTCTAATGTCCATTGCTCGTGTTTCTTGGCCCAAGCAAATCTCTTTTTCTTATTGGTGTCCTTTAGTAGTGGATTCTTTGCAGCATTTCGACCATGAAGGCCTGATTCACGCAGTCTCCTCTGAACAGTTGAAGTTGAAATATGTCTGTTACTTTAACTCTGTGAAGCATTTATTTGGGCTGCATTTTCTGAGGCTGGTAACTCTAATGAACTTATCTTCTGCAGCAGAGGTAACTCTGGGTCTTCCTTTCCTGTGGCGGTCCTCATGAGAGCCAGTTTCATCATGGTGCTTGATAGTTTTTGCGACTGCCCTTGAAGAAACTTTCAAAGTTCTTGACATTTTCGAGATGAACTGACCATCATGCGTAAAACTAATGATTGACTGTCGTTTCTCTTTGCTTATTTGAGCTGTCTTTTACCAAATAGGGCTATCTTCTGTATAACACCCCACCCAACCTTTAACAATGCACACCTGTTAATTGAAAATGCATTCCAGGTAACTACCTCATTAAGCTGGTTGAGAGAATGCCAAGAGTGTGCAAAGCTGTCATCAAGGCAAAAGGTGGCTATTTTGAAGAATGTCAAATTTAAAATATATTTGGATTTGTTTGACACTTTTTTTGGTTACTACATGATTCCATATGTGTTATTTCATAGTGTTGATGTCTTCACTGTTATTCTACAATGTAGAAAATACTCAAAATAAAGAAAACCCCTTGAAATTTGAGTAGGTGTGTCGAAACCTTTGACTGGTACTATGTGTGTGTATATATACATATATATATATATATATATATATCTCTGGATAACTATATATAAATATATATATATATCTGGATAACTATATATAAATATATATATATAGTTATTTGCTATTTCACTACTTATATAGGGAAATAAGGTCTGACAGTATCCAGATTTCCATTAAACTGATCTCATGTGAATTAAATCATACTGTATAAAAGGTTAATGTAGACATTGAAACAGGAAAGTACCTACTGTCACCAGCAAACAGCCAAATATTTTAGAAAATGGTAAGATTCAAAAGTGTTTGACAAATTATCCACTTTAATGCAATATAAATGTTTTTTAGATAATTTTGATAAACTGACCAATTATGTGATGCTATGTCAAATGATAAATGATGCGCATAATGTACAGGAAATTATCCTTGACAGTTCGTCACTCTTCATTCAATCCCATTCTTCATGAGATCTCACGAGTGTACACTTGTTGCCAGAGCTTCAGGGTGACTTCCATCATAAACTGTGCAAGTTGAAAATGAAATGTATTATACTCTACTATATTAAAGTATACATTATTTATACTTTATTATATCATCATTTTATAATTTAATCTTTAACCTCTTGAGGATGTTCTCTCAAATATTGCAATTTCACATACATACATACAGTATGTTTTGTGTATTTGGAGAAAGAAAACAGGGCTTTTGCAGGAAGTGATGAGATGTCATGAGGTCCAACTATTATAAAGAAGGGATACACCATCCATTCTCGTTTGCGATTAGTGGGACTATCATTTTTTTTAACTGGACAATGAACCAACACACCTCCAAGTTGTGTAAGGGCTATTTGACCAAGAAGGAGCGTGATAGTGTGCTATATCAGATGACATGGCCTCCGCAGTCACCCAACCTCAACCCAATTGAGATGGTTTGGGATGAGTTGAACCGCAGAGTGAAGGAAAAGCATCCAACAAGTGCTCATCAAGTGCTGATGTCTTCACTATTATTTTACAATGTAAAAAAAATTGAAGAAAAAATCTTGAATGAGTAGGTGTCTCAACTTTTGACTGGTACTGTATATATGAATATAAAAAATATATGCAGTTGAAGTTGGAAGTTTACATACACTTAGGTTGGAGTCATTAAAACTTGTTTTTCAACCACTCCACAAATGTCTTGTTAACAAACTATAGTTTTGGCAAGTCGGTTCATCCTTGGGAGCAATTTCCAAACACCTGAAGGTACCACGTTCATCTGTACAAACAATAGTACGCAAGTATAAACACCATCAGGGCTTTGTGATGGCCACTCCAATACCTTGATTTTGTTGTCCTTAAGCCATTTTGACACAACTTTGGAAGTATGCTTGGGGTCATTGTCCATTTGGAAGACCCATTTGCTACCAAGCTTTAACTTCCTGACTGAGATCTTGAGATGTTGCTTCAATATATCCACATACTTTTTCATCCTCCTGATGCCATCTATTTTGTGAAGAACACCAGTCCCTCCTGCAGCAAAGCGCCCCACAACAAGATGCTGCCACCCCCGTGCTTCACGGTTGGGATGGTGTTATTTTGTTTGCAAGCCTCCCCCTTTTTCCTCCAAACATAACGATGGTCATTATGGCCAAACATTTACAATTTTGTTTCATCAGAACAGAGGACATTTCTCCAAAAGTACGATCTTTGTCTCCATGTGCAGTTCAAACTGGCTTTTTTTGGCGGTTTTGGAGCAGTGGCTTCTTCCCTGCTGAGCAGCCTTTCAGGTTATGTCGATATAGGACTCGTTTTACTGTGGATATAGATACTGTTGTACCTGTTGTACCTGTTTCCTCCAGCATCTTCTCAAAGTTATTTGCTGTTGTTCTGGGATTGATTTGCTCTTTTCGCACCAAAGAACATTTATCTGTAGGAGACAGAATGCGTCTCCTTCCTGAGCGGTATGATGGCTGCGTGGTCCCATGGTGTTTATACTTGCATACTATTGTTTGTACAGATAAACCATGGTACATTCAGGAAGTCCAGGATCCACTTACAGAGGTAAGTGTTTAGTCCCAGTCTCATCCCATGCAAATTGATGTGGGCCTGGGATGATGGAGGTCATGTTTTCCATGACCAGCCTTTCAAAGCACTTAAAACTTCTTAGGGATAGCCCCCTTTTTTTCAAATGTTGCCTTAATGACATACCCAACTCTAACTGCCTGTATTTCAGGCTCTGTGGCAAGGATATGCATATTCTTGCTACCATTTGAAAGGATGCACTTTGAAGTTTGGAAATGTGAATTGAATGTAGGAGAATATAACACAATAGATCTGGTAGAAGAAATTACAGAATAAAAAAACAACCGGTGTGTAACAAACTTCATCTGATGATGAGTATGAAATGTATGATCGGACCAAAACGCAGCGTGGTAAGTGTCCATTTTAATTAAATATAACTGAACACTGAATACAAAATAAGTGAAACAATGAAAATCGAAACAGTTCTGTATGGTGAAACACAGAAAACAACTACCCACAACCCATAGTGGGAAAACAGGCTGCCTAAGTATGGTTCTCAACCAGAGACAACGACAGACAGCTGTCCCTGATTGAGAACCATACCCGGCCAAAAACAAAGAAATACAAAAACGTAGAAAAAAGAACATAGAACGCCCATCCTAGTCACACCCTGGCCTAACCAAAATAGAGAATTTGCGGATTCCGGCCACAAAACCTGACTCTAAAGGGGAGGGTCCGGGTGGTCCTTCTTACGGCGGCGGCTCGGGTGCCGGACGTGGACCCTTGCAGCGGGCCCCGGACTGAAGACCCTCATAGAGGGCACCACTGGATTGAGGGGCGCCTCTCAACTGAGGGGATGCGATTCTGGCAGCTCCGGAGTGAAAGGCGACTCTGGCAGCTCCGGAGTGAAGGGCGACTCTGGCAGCCCCTGACTGACAGGCGGCTCTGGCAGCTCCTGACTGACAGGCGGCTCTGGCAGCTCCTGACTGACAGGCGGCTCTGGCAGCTCCTGACTGACAGACGGCTCTGGCAGCTCCGGGCAGGAAGGAGACTCTGGAGGCTCCGGCAGCTCTGGACAGGCGGGATAACCTGGATGGAGGAGAGGGAGAGACAGCCTGGTGCGTGGGACTGCCACAGGACCCACCAGGCTGGGGAGACCTACAGGAGGCCTGGTGCGTGGAGGAGGCACCGGATAGACCGGGCTGTGAGCACTGGAGCTCTGGTGCGCAGCCTTGGCACCACTCCTCCAGGCTGGATGACCACTTCAGCCCGAACCCTCCAGAGTGCAGGCACAGGTTGAACCAGCCTGTGGGGGAGCAATGGAGATCTGGTGCATACCACTCGCACCTCTCCCTTAGGCTCAATGCCCACATTCGCCCGGCACGGGCGGAGCGCAGGCATAGGGTGAACTGCACCCTCCTAGCACCCCGGGGGCACAGCACGCAGCGCCAGCGCAGGATACCCTGGGCCGAAACGGAGACCAAACACGCTGAGCTGGCACAATACGCCCTGGCTGGATGCCCACTCTCGCATGGCACTTGCGGGGGGCTGGCCTATAGCGCTCCGGGCTATGAGCGCGCACTGGCGACACCGTGCGCTTCACCACATAACACGGTGCCTGAGGGAGCACAGGGAGTTGGCTCAGGTCTATCGCCTGACTCCGCCAATCTCCCCGTCTTTCCTTCCCCCCCCCAAAAAAAAACAAACATTGGGGCTGCTTCTCGTGCCTGTTGCGCTGCCTTACCTCATATCGCCGCCACTCAGCTTTAGCTGCCTCCAGTTCTTCTTTGAGATATTTCCCAGCTTGTGCCCAGGGTCCCTTGCCGTGTAGTATCTCCTCCCAAGTCCAGGAGTCCAGAACCCTCTGCTCCTTGTTACCACGCTGCTTGGTCCTTTTTTGGTGGGTAGTTCTGTAACGAACTTCTTCATCTGATGATGGTGTATGAAAGATCGGACCAAAACGCAGCGTGGTAAGTATCCATTTTAATGAAATATAACTGAACACTGAATACAAAATAACCGAAGTGAAACAATGAAAATCAAAACAGTTCTGTATGGTGAAACACAGACACAGAAAACAACTACCCACAACCCATAGTGGGAAAACTAGCTTCCTAAGTATGGTTCTCAATCAGAGACAACGACAGACAGCTGTCCCTGATTGAGAACCATACCCGGCCAAAAACAAAGAAATACAAAAACATAGAAAAGAGAACATAGAACGCCCACCCTAGTCACACCCTGGTCTAACCAAAATAGAGAGTAAAAAGCCTCTCTATGGCCAGGGCGTGACACAGTGTTTCTTTACCACCATCTTTGAAATGCAAGAGAAAGGTCACTGTTGAAGCCATCACTCTGGTTGTAATTCCGATGTCAGCAGTGCATGTGTAAAGTTTCAGATGGATAACTTTGAGTATGACTGATCCTCAAGACTTTTAGTGTGATGTCCCCATGTACTTTTGGACAAATCGAGAAGGAGACATTCATATTCCATTTTTCTGCAAGAATAACGTCAAACCTGTAAACATGGACTTTGATTTAGCTTTCCAAGTATTTGTAGCCATAATATATGTTCAAAATTTGCAAAACAACCAGTTTTCATAACTTCATAACTCTGAAATATCCTTATAATTTTTGACCAAAATGTAAAGGCATGGAGTCATACAAGGTTAGTTGCTACATTTTAAAGCCCAACTCATTGGCTATCTAGCTAGCTTTGTTTGACCCCGTTTGGTGCTTATTTGACAAAGATACAGTCGTTCAAGTGATGGCCGCCCGCTTCATTGGCATGCCATGAAGGCATTGCTCTCTGACCAAATATGGTGTACTATAGGATATACTACACCCCTAATAAAATAGTGAAGTCTTGTTACCTTCTAGGATCTCTGAGGAATAGATACAAATGTGATTTCACTCGTTGAAACAACATTTAGGGTGAGATTTTCACAGATTCCTTTCTTTGCAAATTGTAACGAGTGGAAATACAAAATCGATCGTGCATGCTATATGGACTTTTTTAGGATGTGATAAATTATTTGATCTAACAAAACGAAACTTCATGTTATCTCTGGGACGCTTTTGGACACATTTCACCTTCAGAGTTGAATTTATCAAACCTATCGCGGTGAAAAAACTGTTTTGTTGTTAGGAGTTCTCCTCAAACAATAGCATGGAATTTCTTCACAGTAATAGCTACTGTAAATTGGACAGTGCAGTTATATTAACAAGAATTTAAGCTGCTTTCAGCCGATAAGACACTTCTATGTACCGACATTTGTTGTTACTCTAAAATCTGCGATCTTGACATAACGTGCTGAATGATTTACAACGGTTCTTGGGAACAGGAATGATGGTATTCATTTTAAGACGTGGTGATTAAAGCCTGGGACAAGGAGAGAATTACCATGAATTTCCCTGACACTTGATCTGTGCATGCTCTGAGAACTCGCCCTGGAATACCGTCGGGCCCTGTGGGCCTTATCCTTATGCTCATTTGATGACTCTGCGGAGGTTGTAGCAGGACTTCTTGTACATGTTCCTATCCTCAACCATAGTGTCAGGGTTGTCTGCGATTGCTGTAGCCCTGTCCTTTATCATAAAGCCAACCTCTGTGTTAATCCAGGGCTTTTGATTGGGGAAGCATCGAACCTTCACTGTGGGGACAACGTCGACGATGCATTTCCTTATGAAGCCGGTGACGGAGGGGGTTAGCTTGCCGATTTTATCAGCACCGATCAGCGCTAGCAAAGCAGTCCTCTAGCATGATCTATGATTCTGATGACCATTTCTCAATGGAGTGAGTCACGGTTACTTCTTGTTTGACCTTTTGCTTGTAAACAGGAAGCAGGCGTACGGAGTCATGATGTTATTTGCCAAATGGCTTGATTGTGTGAAGTATAGTTGTCTAAGACTTTAGCGCCCCTAGTGGTGAAGGAAACGTGTTGATAGAAGTTGGGTATCACTTGTTGTTATGACTCAGAATTCAAATCACCGGCGATAAGAAGGTGTTGCTAACAGGTAGGTAGGTGTTGCTAACATTTATGACAGCTATTTACACAGGAAACAAATAACTGTGTTTTGATCTTTTGAGGTTTTATTCATGAAATATATACAGCCTACTCAATCACTTTTTTATAGTGATTGTTTACAGGCCTCCTTGACCATATATAGAGATCCTCATGAAGTTCCCTGAATTCCTATCGGCCCTCGTAGTCATGATAATATTCAAATTGTTAATGACTTCAATACTCACAGGGTGTAGTCCACAGAACTACTCCTTTCAGAGTCATGTCCAACATGGCTCTCGGGACCTACGCATTGCCACAATCATACCTTGGATCTAGGTTTGTCCCGTGGAATAAATATTGTGGATATAAATGTTTTTCCTCATAATCCTGGACTATCGGACCACCATCTTATTACGTTTGCAAATGCAACAAATCATTTGCTTAGCCCCAACCAAGGATTATCAAAAGCGACACTTTAAATACTCAGACAACCAAAACATTCCTAGATGTCCTTCCAGACTCCCTTCACCTACCCAAGGTCGTTGGAGTACAAAAATAATTTAACCATCTAACCGAGGATTTCAATTTAACCTTGCGTAATACCCTAGATGAGGTACTGTAGCACTATTATATATATGTTTCAATTGTCACAAGAAACAGAGTCCTGAAGGAAGCAACCAGAAAATTAGAATGGCAGTGGCGCTCCACCAAATTGGGAGTCTTCTGACTAGCTTGGAAAGAAAGTACCGTGCAATAACGAAAAACCCTCGATCAGACTACTTTTCCAACCTGATTGAGGAGAATGAAAAACAATCCCAAATGTATTTTTATACTGCTTTAAAGCCAGCTAATGTGAAGTTAGCCTTCACTTCAGCAGTGATGAATTCATTAACTTTTTTGACAAAAATGAAAACTCAGTTATCCAGAGTCTGCACAGAACTGCCAGGACCTCTGCGCAATGGAGACACTCAAGTTTTTAATCCTGTATCTCTCGATACTTTCACTAAAATAGTAATTGCCTCTAAACCTTCCAGGTGTCTACTGGACCCTTTTCCAACTAAACTACTGAAAGGGCTACTTCCTTTGCTTGGCCCTCATATGTTGAACATAATAAACGGCTCCCTATTCTCCAGATGTGTACCAAACTCACTAAATGTAGCAGTAATAAAGCCTCTCCTGAAAAAGCCATACTTTGACACAGAAAATGTTATGTATCGCCTATATCGAATCTCCCTCTCAAAATGTTTTGAAAAAGCTGTTGCTCAGCAACTCGCTGCCTTCCTAAAGACAAATAATGTACCCAAAACGCTCCAGCCTGGTTTTAGACCCCATACCTTTTAATGGTGTCAGATCAAGGCTCTGTGTCCTCGTGCTCCAAGACCTTCGTGCTGCTTTTGACACCATTGATCGCAAAATTTTGGGAAAGATTGGAAACCATAATTGGTCTACGCGGACAAGGTCTTGCCTGGTTTAGATCTTATCAGTCTGTCTCTGTGAATGGTTTGTCCTCCAACCTCTCCCTGTCCTAGTCAATCAACTGCCTGCGCACAGCCTGGACCACCACGGACCTCTTCCGTTGGTCCGTGCTCTCTGGATCAGACCTCTATCCCTTTAGCTGGTGTAGCCTGCACGCAGCCGGTGTCTCAGCAGCCCTCTTCTCAGGTGAGTTCTGTGGCTCTGGCCTCGCAATCAGCTTCGAGACACAGCAGAGGCCGGATCATTCCGGCTATTGTGATAGGGAGTTTGATGGTGAGGCATGTATCTGTATCTGGGTCAAATACTTTGTTTTCCTGCGGCAAAAGTTCAAGATATCACCAGTTTGCTTCCCGAGGTTGTGCGTCAGTCACCGGGGGCTGATACTGTCATGGTTCATGTGGGGTCGAATGACATGAAGGGCAGCTCAGAACAGCTAAGATGGATTTTACGGAACTGATTCGGTCACTACTTGACACCATCAAACCCTCCATAATATCTGGCACTCTGCCCTACCTAAATCGTGGCATTGAATGGTTCAGCAGACCTCTAGCCTGAAACCTTCTGGAAACAAAGCTAGTATTCTAAGGATCCCTTCACAGCATTAAAAGGCTGTGTTGAGACGACGATAAATCAACAACCCTCAATTAATCCCTACCATTGTGTCGCTGAGTTGTCATAATGCTTCAGCAAATGGACAGTACTCCAGGGCCGTTGGAAGACACAATGTAAGAAACCTAATGTATGTCCTTCTTACTGCCCTGAATGTCTCTGCTGATTCTACAGCTATTGCATGCAGTACTAATATTCCTATGAACCAGAGTTATACTGTTAGCACTGAGGTGGTGTGCCCTAGCAGGAAGTCCACTGTGTGCAGCTCACCCTGCACTAAGATAAATAACCTGAGCATGTCTACCTCTGCTAAGCTTGCCAGTAAAGCAAGAAAAACAATCAACCATCCCAGAAAAGTGTTACAAATAGCCCATGTTAACATATGTAGCTTAAGAAACAAGGTTCATGAAATCAATAATTTGCTAGTAACAAATGACATTCATATTCTGACAATCTCTGAAGTTCACTTAGATAAAACCTTTGATGATACAGTGGTAGCAATACATGGTTATAAGAGCTACAGAAAAGACAGAAATGCCAAAGGTGGAGGTGTGGCTGTTTATATTCAGAAACACATTCCTATGGAGCTTAGATTGGATATCGTGTTAAATACTGTTGAAGTAATATGGCTACAGGTTCATCTGCCTCAGCTAAAGCCCATTCTGGTGAGAAGCTGCTATAGACCACCAAGTGCTAACAGTCAGTATCTGGATAACATGTGGAATGCGTGATAATGTATGTGATATCAATATAGAGGTATATATCCTAGGTGATTTAAATATTGACTGGCTTTCATCAGGCTACCCACTCAAGAGAAAGCTTCAAACTGTAACTAGTGCCTGCAACCTGGCTCAGGTTATCAATCAACCTACCAGGTTAGTTGCAAACAGTACAGGAATGAAATCATCAACACATCTTTACTAATGCTGTAGAAATTTGGTTAAAAGCGGTATCCAACTCCATCGGATGTAGCGATCACAATATAGTAGCCATATCTAGGAAAGCCAAAGTACCAAAGGCTTAGCCTAATATTGTGTGTAAGAGGTCATACAAGAATTTATGTAGCCATTCCCATTTTGTTGATGTAAAGAATACTTGCTGGTCCGTGGTGTTTAATAAGGAGCAACCAGACGCTGCACTTGACACATTTATGAAATTGCTTATCCCAGGTACTAATAAGCATGCACCCATTAAGAAAATGAATGTCAAATCTGTTAAATCCACATGGATTAATGAGGAATTAAAAGAATAATGGTTGAGAGGGATGAGGCAAATAAAATGGCACATAGGTCTGGCTGTACAACCGATTGGCAAACGTATTACAAATTGAGTTGTGACTAAATAGGAATACAAAGAAGAAACTACACTGTGAAACAAAGATAAATGAATGTATAATAGTACAAATAAAGAATGGTACTAAAAAGCTTTGGAGTACCTTAATGGACATTTTGGACAAAAGGGCTCATTCATCACAAAACCCTCTGATATTTCCAACTATTTTAATATTTGTTTCATTGGCAATATTAGCAAACTTAGGCATGACATGCCAGCAACAAACGCTGACACTACACATCAAAGTATATCTGACCAAATTATGAAAGTCATGCGTTGTAATTTTGAATTCCGTACATTAAGTGTGGAAAAGGTGAAAAAATGATTGTTGTCTATCAACAATGACAAGCCACCGGGGTCCGACAACTTGGATGCAAAATTACTGAGGATAATAGCGGGCCATGGCTGTAAATATATTTTTTTAATGTTTTCTAGGAATGTCATACTTTTCTACGAGTTCTTCAAATAACATAAAAATAACATTTTTATACAGGTCTCAAACTTTCCTTAAACCCTTGCTCGCCCATAGTTGGAAACCCGGATCAGCTCTCCCTAGAGAGTGAAACTGTGGTTTCCCCAGATTGAACTAAAACATGACAAAGAATGCGTTTCACCAAGGTTCTTCCACACCTCATACCAAACGTTGCTCGTATTAAAATCAAAGGGATTATTTGTTAGTTTTTTAGTGTCTTGACATCAGCTGAGTAAATGTAGAGGTTAAGGGGTAATTTGGGTACAACTGAAGACATTTCAATTTCCATCCACGAAGGGAGAGACTCCGAGGTAAAATAGTACATAATTATGCAAATGGCGCTCCCCCCTGTCATACGGTAGGTACCATAAGGACAAGTGAACTCTGGTATGTCTGTTATTCCAGATAAATATATAGTGGACATATTTTTAAGCCTTGTAAAGAGAGATGGTGGCGGCGGCAAGGGAATGTTCTGAAATAGATACAACCGTTTCGGGAGGACATTCATTTTCAGAATGTTAATCCGGCCTATTAAAGATATAGGTAAAGATGACCATCTATCTATTGATTGAGTTATTGAATCTACGACAGGGTCATAGATATTTGAGAATATGCGGTCAATCTCTGGCACAACATGAATGCCAAGATATGTAAAGCATTCTGTTGCATTAAAAAAAGTAGTCAGAGGTGTAGGAGTCTTTCCTCCTCCTTTAGCATCATATTTGAGGATTTAGTAGTATTTATTTTGTATTCTGAGAACACGCCAAACTCTTTGATAAGGTCCAGAAGTGCGGGTTTGGAATTGCATAAGTCTGTAAGAAACAATATTACAGCATCTGCATAAAGGACAATTCGATGTTCCATCTGATCTATTCTGATACCTGAAATATTGGGGTGGGACCTAGCTATGGCTAGACGCTCAATGGTTAGGATAAACAGGAGAGGGGAAAGAGGGCAGCCCTGCCTAGAACCCCTGCAGATGTCAAAAGGGTTAGATATTAGTAGTAAGGATCTCTGCAGTGGAATTTGTATATAGTATCTTTATCCATTTACAAAAGCTCTCTCCACAACCAAAACAAGTTAACACTTCAAAAAAGTAGGGCCACTCAACCTTGTTTGAATGGCTTTTCTGGTCCAACGACAGGATCGCAGTGTCTGACGACCCAATTCTAGCATGTAGAACATTTAGCACTCTCCTAACATTATGAAATCCTTGACGACCTTGAATAAAGCCATTTTGGTCTCTACCCACCACATCCGGGAGAAAACACGGATTTGGTATGCAGCTTTCCAGGTTTTAGGAGCAAAGCGATCAGAGCTCCACTCAAAGAAGGGGGCAGGAGTCAATTTTCGTAAGATTCCAAAAACATCCCCAGGAGGGGAGTGCACAGTTTGTTCTTAAATCTCTTGTAAATGTCAATGGGCAGCCCATCTGGGCCAGATGCCCTCCCCGCGCTCATGCTATCAATTGCATTGGACATTTCCTCCACAGTCAGCTCAGCATTAAGAAAATCCTTAGATTGGAATTTCCCAATATTTCAGATAAATCTATCTAAAAAGCTAGCCTGGGTATCAGTTTCAAGAGGATACTCTGATGCATATCATTTTTCATAAAAGTATTTAAAGGTATTGTTTATCTCCCGAGGGTCTACCGTCACAGCTCCCCCTGAATCTTGAATTTATTGCTATCTCTGCTTGCTGCTGTTTAATCCGCCAGGCCAACAGCTTCCCAGCTTCTTCACCCTGGTAATAATATGATTGGTTTAGTCTCAATAAGCTTGCTGCAACTCTACCTGCAGAAATTCTGTTATATTGAGCCCTGAGCAAGAGCAACTCCTTGTGTGCACCTGTGGAATTTGTGAGGAAATTTCTCTCTCCAGAGTTTTAATTTTGGTTTCAAGAAATGTCATTTTTTGATGAGTAGTTTTTGACTTTGAGCTGTGAAATGTATAATTTGTCCCCTTATGAAAGCTGTAAAGGCTTCCCATCTAGTACAAGCTGAAGTCTGTGATGTATTAATTGAAAAGTATAGGTCAATTTGCTGTCCAATGTATTCTGCAAAATGTGTCTCTTGTAGCCATTTAGGTTGGAAGAGCCATTTAGGTGAGTCACCTACTAAATTTGTATTGGAATATATAGGAGATGCTGGAGCATGGTCAGAGATGACAATGCTATCATAAAAACAATTTTCAATTTTAGAGCGTAATGCTGCTGAGATCAAAAAATAGTTGATTCAGAAATAGGTCTGGTGAACGCTACAGTAACAGGAGTAGTCCACATCATCTGGTTTCATTTCTCTCCAAATATCTTTTAAATCTTACATAAAATGCTGTATGGTTTTCCTAGATTGGGTGTGGGAGTAGTTTGAACCTGAGGTGCAATCTTTAACAGGATCTAACGTGCAATTAATGTCTCCTGCAGCAATATAAGTGTAACATCTGCTTCCAACTCACACTCTCCCCTGAACCCAGCTCACTTTCCAGCCCACTTTCCAGCTCACACTCTCAAAGACCTAAATCCTTTGAACGCAGCTCACTCTCCAGATCCCAATCACCTGAATTCTGATCACCTGTTCACTCACCTGTATGTCATTATAACACACTATTTAGTTCAGTTCTTTGCACCCCATCATTGTGAGGTGTTGTTTGTTTTGTGACACACTTCTATATGGAGCTCTGTTTTTCCTGTAATTTAACCCTCCCATGTATGATAGTTTTTGCCTGCCTCACTAATGACGCCTTTTGCCTAGTCCCTGCCTGTACCTTAGCCTATCAGATTTCCTCTTATCAACCTATTGCCTGATCTCCCTGGCGACATTACTAGACTTTTCCCTGCCTGTACTGTTGCCTTTTTGGACCCCCTGTGTATGACCTTCTGCCTGCCCCTGGACCCAGCTACCTGCCTCCCCCTGTGGTCCTTTACAAATAAACACCTGCTGTGCCCTGCACTTGAAACCAGCTCTATGTCTCCCATCGTGTTCATTACAAGAATTACCTGGAAGTGGGGACGGGTTTAAAAACAAATCATTCAAGAATTTATAATCATCTTCGTTGGGACCATACACATTAATTCAATTCAACTGCTCGGACAGCAAGGTACCCCATATAATAATACATCTGTCGGCAGGATCACAAATTGTTTGCAATATCTGATATGGAATGTGGATAAGAATAATAACTCCCCTTGCATGGGTACTAAATGAGGCTACAATGACCTGCTCAGTCCACCTCTTGTGTATGTTAGGAATGTCGCCAGATAATAGATGTGATTCTTGCACAAATATAATCTTCGCCTGAAGTTTTAATCTACTTATTCCCCTTTTTATTTTGGTGATTTTATTTAATCCCCTACAGGGCCAGGATGTAAATTTAACCTTAACACTATGAGTCATCGAATTTACCAGGGACACTTGAACTAGAACATTGCCCCATAAGAGCACTTTGGATCAGCCTAATATACCAATAGACCTCTGTCACCACCATAAACAAAAACACAAAGTACGCTTTAAAGCACATCTTTGTACAAAAACACATGCCTGACAATCAACCTTGAATGTGTGATTAACCCTCTTACTCCAAAGTCTCTAACAGACCTCCCCCTTCCCCTCTCTGTGACACTCCGTATAAGATGCACAACAGATTACACAGACGTGAGGAGCCGCCTCTGCGGTTTATTCCCCTCTGTACACCTTCTGACCTGCTACTTGTCATTACATTATATTGTGTTCACCATACAAGGGCACAAGGCAAGACCCAGATGCAGATACAGGAGCCAGATGGTTAGAGTCTTTGTAGTTTATTTATAATCCAAAAGGAGTAGACAAGAGAATTGTCGGGGACAGGTCAAAACCAAGAGGTAAAGAGTGGCAGGCAGGCAAAAAAAAGAAAATATAAAACAGGAGCACGGGAAAAACATGCTGGTTGACTTGAAAACATATAAGACCAACACAGAGACACAGGGATAAATATACTGGGGAAAATAAGAGACACCTGGAGCGGGTGGAGACAATCACGAGAACATATGGGCCTAGATAGAACAAACGCGCACCAGGATGTTCCGATGCATAAAAGCTAAGTTTCATGGTACATAGTTATAATAAGGCCTACTTGTAAACTGGCCATGTTATTGTCATGACGTGGCCCTTTTTGGGTATAGATCGTGGCACCCCCTCTCTCTCTCTCACTCCTACACCCAGGTTCTGTTATCTCAGGTTGTAAATTCCTGGAGGAGACTCTCTTCTCCTGGCCCTGCTGATAGAGACATATAGAGAGAACAAAGGATTTCCCATGGCAAACTCCTAAATCCCCAACATGAGGATTTGATACAATATGTCCACTTGTGAGTAGGTGGGAATGGTCCGTGGACACTTAACAACTTCTTATGATATAGGGGACGCTTGCGTCCCACTTGGCCAAAAGCCAGGGAAAATGCAGCGCGGCAAATTCAAATAAAATGATATAAAGATCAAACTTTCATTAAATCACACATGTAAGATACTAAATTAAAGCTGTGTTGTGAATCCAGCCATCATGTCAGATTTTTAAAAGGCTTTTTGGCGAAAGCATAAGAAGCTATTATCTGATGATAGCACAACAGTAAACAATGAAAGTAGCATATTACAACCCTGCAGGCGCTACACAAAACGCAGAAATAAAATATAAAATATGCCTTACCTTTGACGAGCTTCTTTTGATGGCACTCCAAAATGTCCCATAAACATCCCAATTGGTCCCTTTGTTCGATTAATTCTGTCCATATATATCCAAAATCTCCATTTATTTGGTGCGTTTGATCCAGAAAAAAAACAGCTTCCAAATTGCACAACATCACTACATAATATCTCAAAAGTTGCCTGTAAACTTTGCCATAACATTTTAACCTACTTTTGTAATACAACTTTACGTATTTTTAAAAGTTAATAATCGATCAAATTGAAGACAGGTCTATCTGTTTTCAATAGAGGACGAGAGGAAACTAACGCTACTTGTCAAGTCTTGCACAACTCTCAACAGTGTTACTCATTTCCTAGATGGCCGTACTTCTTCATTTCACAAAGGAATAACCTCAACCAAATTCCAAAGACTAGTGACATCCAGTGGAAGCGGTAGGAACAGACAACAAGGGCCTAAGAAATATCCTTTCCCAATGAGAACTCACTGAACAGACAGAGACGTAACAAAAAAAGAAATTCTGAATGGTTCGTCCTCGGGGTTTTGCCTGCTACATAAGTTCTGTTATACTCACAGACATGATTCAAACAGTTTTAGAAGCTTCAGAGTGTTTTCTATCCAAATCTACTAATAATATGCATATCTTATTCGTGGCATGAGTAGCAGGAAGTTGAAATTGGGCACGCTATTTTTCCAAAAGTGAAAATGCTGCCCCCTATACCTTAAGAAGTTTTAATGGATGGGTATGACGAGTGTGTTTCATTTGGTGACCTCAGAGAGGACAGAAAACACACATAACTATATCTCTGAATATATACATTTCTAAATGATCGGGTTTGCATCTAATTATTGTATAAAATGAATGAGTAAAGATTAAACTAGTTGTGAAATGATGTAAACCACTAAGGTTGCAATGGTTGTTGAATTGCTAACTATACTACGTGGAGCATTGGCTACACGGGTGGAAATGGAAACTCAGTGATCCCGACAGAGCAAGTCTTAGATAGTAATTACTTGTCTGTAGCTAGAATCCGCCGAAACATCTGCCGAAACATCTATTCTATGAGAACATTTCTGAATGGTACTCTGAAGTATCCATTCTAATCACGAAGGACTGATCTTAAGAGATGCAGAGGGACAATGATGAACTGACTCTCCAACAGTAGGACTGATGTTTCCAACAGAGATTACGACACACTGTGCGTGAATATATATTGATTGCAATTATTCCCGAATGAGTGAGTGTTCATGTGCTAAGGATTAGCATTTCAATTAATATAATTATCAATTGTGTAGTGTCTCCTTTTGTTCTTTCCCGCCTTTTCAGTCCACACCCACGTCTACACCCAGTCCACACCCACATTTTCAGTCCACACCCACTAAGCCGTCATACGGCTTAGACCACTAGGGAACCTCCCATATCATTTCCTTGTAACCATATCTACTGTGTTTGTTTATGAATTTCTGTGATTAGTTAGTTAGTAAATAAATGATTAAGACAATTGATGTATGGATGATTCATAGTAAAGGCTGGGTTCATGCAGATAACCTACAATTTATGACATTTGGAATGAGACTAACGTGAGGTAAAGAATAAATCATTAATGAGAAGACTAATTGATCAGATATTAAAATATCTGAATAGTTATATTGGGAAAATTATAACTTTGTAATCTGAAGATTTGCCTTGGTGCTCTGACTTCCTAGTTAATTACATTTACATGATTAGTTTAATCACATAATAATAATTACAGAGAATTGATTTGACAGTCTTCACTTTAATGTTGCCAAAGACACAACATTATTATAGTTCAATAGACAGTGTTACTAGATAAATTATAGCATGGTGATCTGGCAAAACTTTAAATACCTGTTTTAGACAAAACCGAAAGCAACAGTTTGAAAAATAGGTAAAAGTTTAACTTTACGTTGCTATTGCCTCTTCTTCCACGTTGCTCCGATTCCACACCTCTGCCTAGCTTCTCAAGAAACTGCTCAGCCTCGGCTGGTGTTTCAAAAATGTAGGAATGATCGTCGTGGGAGACCCTCAGGTGCACTGGAAAAATGATTCCATAACGGATAGCCTTAGCCTGTAGCAGCTGCTTGACACTGTTGTGTCAAGTGTTTTGGCTGCTTGTGGACTTCCATGAAGAGATCTTGGAAGAACATCACTTGCCGATTATTGTAGAGTACTCTCCCTTTTGCCCTGGCTGCATTCACCATGTGCATCTTATCTTTGTAGTTTAAGAACTTCATTATCAGAGCCCTCTAGGTGCGTTGGGGTTGGATCATGAGCCAGAAATCCGATGAGCTCTCTCAATAATCAAAGGAGAGTGGAGTGGCTCAATCTCTAGAGCCTCGGGAAGCCACCACTCTAGGAATGAGCAAGCATCGCTTCCCTCAGCGCATCGGGGAAATGTACTAGTCTCAAGTTTGATCTCCTGCTGCTGCCGTTCCAATCAACTAGTTTAGAGGTAAGCGATTCAACCTTTTCCTTCAGAGCTGTGGTCGTTGCCTGCAGTACTATGCTGTCTTCGGTTCCAGAGATGCATACCTCAGCCTGAGAGATCTGCCAAGTACATTCTTTGACTTCCTTTTTAATATTGTCCACTGCAGACAGTACATTTTCAAATTTGATAGAGAATTCTGCACTCATATCTTTGATGGCCTTGAGGATATCTTCGGAGCTAACAGCACTGCATGTGTTTGTCGCCTCAGTCCGGCTTCCACCACTAGCACATGAAGCTAGCACGACGCCTTTGTCTTCAGACTCTAAACTTTCACTCATTAAGTCTGTCTTTTTGGTGTGACTTATCTTTGTCGGCATTGTGGGTTTCGGAAGCTAGTAAACTATTACTGCCTTTCCTGGTACATTAAGCTTAAGGGTGAACTTATTTCCGGATTTATTTCAAATTTGTAGAGGAGCTGAAAAAGATGTGACTGATTAGATCTGCGCCATACCGGAAACCCCCTGCTCTGCATTCTTAATAGCACTATCAACAAGGCAGGTCCTACAGGCCCTAGTTTTGCCGCACCTGGACTACTGTTCAGTAGTGTGGTCAGGTGCCACAAGGAGGGACTTAGGAAAAATGCAATTGGCTTAGAACAGGGCAGCACAGCTGGCCCTTGGATGTACACAAAGAGCTAACATTAATAATATGCTTGTCAATCTCTCCTGGCTCAAAGTGGAGGAGAGATTGACTTCATCCCTACTTGTATTTGTGAGAGGTATTGACATGTTGAATGCACCACGCTCTCTTCTCAGTCCCCAAGTCCAGAACAGATTATGGGAGGCGCACAGTACTACATAGAGCCATGACTACATGGAATTCTATTCCACATAAAAAAAAACAGATAAAAATACACCTTATGGAAGAGTGGGGATTGTGAAGCAACAGAAATATAGGCACAGAAACATGCATACAAACACACAATAACATACGCACTATACACACACGTACACATGGATTTTGTGTTGTAGATATGTGTTAATAGAGTAAGGGAATTCACCCCCGTAGTGGACAAAAATGAATGGCAAATTATTGGCATAGGACAAACCATGTACACATTGGCCAATACCACCCAAAGCGGCGTTGATTCATGCAAAGTTTACTTCTATTGCCATATGGGTATTGCCAGTTGTAACACTTCAAAAATCCAACAGGTGGCGATTGCACTCCACCATGGTTTTTCATATTGATATTGGACTCCAAGTCAACATCCAAAAGCCAAATTTTGAAAAAACGAATTTTTTGAAAATAACGTATCACCCCTTAAAAAAGTGCTTTCTGGACCGTTTTTCGAAATTCTTTCGCTTTTTTTGACAATTACACATGTATAAGAACTGTATGAAAATACTTTTGTCCAATTTTATTATCATAATTTTTTTAATTTTTTTACTTGCGCATTATTGCATATGTTTTGTCCATTTGCAATATGATTTCATAGGAAGTCAGAAGTCAAAAGTCAAAAATTATTAAATTTCATAAAAAACTTCACACACCCCTAAAAAAGTGCTTTCTGGACCGTTTTTCGAAATTTTTTCGCATTTTGTGTCAGTTACACACGTATAAGAACTGTATCAACATACTTTAGTCATATTTTATTATCATATTTTTTTTTTTTTTTTTTTTTTTTACTTGCGCATATTGCATGTGTTTTCTCCATCTGCAATATGATTTCATAGGAAGTCAGAAGTCAAAAGTCAAAAATTATTAAATTTCATAAAAAACTTCACACACCCCTAAAAAAGTGCTTTCTGGACCGTTTTTCGAAATTTTTTCGAATTTTGTGTCAGTTACACACGTATAAGAACTGTATCAACATACTTTAGTCATATTTTATTATCATAATTTTTTTTTTTTTTTTTACTTGCGCATTATTGCATGTGTTTTGTCCATCTGCAATATGATTTCATAGGAAGTCAGAAGTCAAAAGTCAAAAATTATTAAATTTCATAAAAAACTTCACACACCCCTAAAAAGTGCTTTCTGGACCGTTTTTCAAAAAATTTTCGAATTTTGTGTCAGTTACACAAGTATAAGAACTGTATCAACATACTTTAGTCATATTTTATTATCATAATGTTTTTTTTTTTTTTTTTTTGCTTGTGCATAAGGCATATGTTTTGTGGGGGCCAAATGTCATAAGAAATTTGACATGCTCAAAAATCCTTCAGAAATGCAAAATTGACTGGCCTGATGAACTCGGGATGGCCGGGCAGTGATTGTTGTTCCTTTCAATCACTCGTGGTGTTGATTTCATCATGTCCATTTGTTTATGTTTTCTCACTTTTGCAAAGTCACTGTGCATTTGCCATATGGTTAACTGGGCATTCACCATCACCAATTTGTCATGCCATAAAAATCATGCAGGAATGCCAAATTGACTGGCCCGATGAACTCGGGATGGCTGGGCAGTGATTCTGGTACCTCTCCATCGCTCGTTTGGCTTGATTTCAGAATGTCGCTTTTGGTGATGGTACCTCACCGCTTAAACATATTGCTAATGGACAAGAGTCACCTGCAAGTCACCGTCCATCAGTCAATTTGATATCATTCAAAGCTAACTATTGGAGGCACTGTCAGTCTCTACGCACCCCAATGATACGTCCCTCCATCCATGTTGTGTATCTGTGTGATTTAGTTTTCCTTTGAATTTTTATGGGAAAAATGACTGATTTACAGTTCATGGGGGTTGCCTAATCATATATATGAAGTTTTGGAAAGATCTGATTTTTTTAACCCCTCCAAACAGCCCATGAGAGACCAATTATGGCACTTCCGGTTGGCACAGGAAGCTGTAACTCAACATACATCCTCATTGGGGTATTCCATTAGAGAATCCTGAGTTTTAAGTCTTTACCATTAAAACTGACTGATTTACACAGGGTTCAATGCACTATGTCCATCAAATTGCAGGCAGTGTATGGGTATACACTTTTAGGGCGATTTGAACCACTTCCGGTTGGTCCAGGAAGCTTAGAATCGACACAGGTAGACCTTATAGTGGTCTGATGGACTGGTACCAAAGACAGGTTCATACAACATTCATAACCCATATAGACTCCAGGTTGTATTTAGTGGAGCAGCCAATATATTCCTATGGGGAGAGAAGTCAATGAACACTGTTTTTATGTAAACACCTTCTTTTGACTGTGAAGGGTTAATGTCACACGGTCAAGGATAGGCTTGGACAGATCAGGAGGACCTTAGGAACAGTCCTGTGGTTGAATTGTCTTTCTAAACCTAACGGTTCCGCCGCTGTCAACCAAAATCAAATGACGTACTGGTGAAGGCTTCATATTGGGCCTATTTTTCTCATGGTCGCCGCGCTCAGACCGAGCGAGCTACGGTCAAGCGGGGCACCTCGTTGGACTCGGCACAGTCTGGACACTATGGTCATGCCATTGTTTGTGTTGATTTCAGAATGTCCATTTGGTCATGTTTTCTCACTTTTGCAAAGTCACTGTGCATTTGCCATATGGTTAACTGGGCAGTCACCATCACCAATTTGTCATGCCATAAAAATCATGCAGGAATGCCAAATTGACTGGCCCGATGACATAGGGATGTCTGGGCAGTGATACTGGTACCTCTCCATCGCTCGTTTGGGTTGATTTCAGAATGTCGCTTTTGGTGATGGTACCTCACTGTTAAAACATATTGCAAATGTTCCTTACTTTTGCAAAGTCACTGAAAATTTGTGCAGGAATGCCAAATTGACTGGCCCGATGAACTCGGGATGGCTTGGCAGTGATACTGGTACCTCTCCATCGCTCGTTTGGGTTGATTTCAGAATGTCGCTTTTGGTGATGGTACCTCACTGTTAAAACATATTGCAAATGTTCCTTACTTTTGCAAAGTCACTGAGAATTTGTGCAGGAATGCCAAATTGACTGGCCCGATGAACTCGGGATGGCTTGGCAGTGATTCTGGTACCTCTCCATCACTCGTTAGGTTCGATTCCAGAATGTCCATTTGGTGATTTTTCTCACTCTTTCAAAGTCACTGTGCATTTGCCATATGGTTAACTGGGCAGTCACCATTACCAATTTGTCATGCTATAAAAATCACGCAGGAATGCCAAATTGACTGGCCCGATGACCTCGGGATGGCTGGGCAGTGATACTGGTACCTCTCCATGGCTCTTTTGGGTTGATTTCAGAATGTCGCTTTTGGTGATGGTACCTCACTGTTAAAACATATTGCAAATGTTCCTTACTTTTGCAAAGTCACTGAAAATTTGTGCAGGAATGCCAAATTGACTGGCCCGATGAACTCGGGATGGCTTGGCAGTGATTCTGGTACCTCTCCATCACTCGTTAGGGTTGATTCCAGAATGTCCATTTGGTGATTTTTCTCACTCTTTCAAAGTCACTGTGCATTTGCCATATGGTTAACTGGGCATTCACCATCACCAATTTGTCATGCCATAAAAATCATGCAGGAATGCCAAATTGACTGGCCCGATGACCTCGGGATGTCTGGGCAGTGATACTGGTACCTCTCCATCGCTCGTTTGGGTTGATTTCAGAATGTCGCTTTTGGTGATGGTACCTCACCGCTTAAACATATTGCTAATGGACAAGAGTCACCTGCAAGTCACTGTCCATCAGTCAATTTGATATCATTCAAAGCTAACTATTGGAGGCACTGTCAGTCTCTACGCACCCCAATGATACGTCCCTCCATCCATGTTGTGTATCTGTGTGATTTAGTTTTCCTTTGAATTTTTATGGGAAAAATGACTGATTTACAGTTCATGGGGGTTGCCTAATCATATATATGAAGTTTTGGAAAGATCTGATTTTTTTAACCCCTCCAAACAGCCAATGGGACACCAATTATGGCACTTCCGGTTGGCACAGGAAGCTGTAACTCAACATACATCCTCATTGGGCTATTCCATTAGAGAATCCTGAGTTTTAAGTCTTTACCATGAAAACTGACTGATTTACACAGGGTTCAATGCACTATGTCCATCAAATTGCAGGCAGTGTATGGGTATACACTTTTAGGGCGATTTGAACCACTTCCGGTTGGTCCAGGAAGCTTAGAATCGACACAGGTAGACCTTATAGTGGTCTGATGGACTGGTACCAAAGACAGGTTCATACAACATTCATAACCCATATAGACTCCAGGTTGTATTTAGTGGAGCAGCCAATATATTCCTATGGGGAGAGAAGTCAATGAACACTGTTTTTATGTAAACACCTTCTTTTGACTGTGAAGGGTTAATGTCACACGGTCAAGGATAGGCTTGGACAGATCAGGAGGACCTTAGGAACAGTCCTGTGGTTGAATTGTCTTTCTAAACCTAACGGTTCCGCCGCTGTCACCCAAAATCAAATGACGTACTGGTGAAGGCTTCATATGGGGCCTATTTTTCTCATGGTCGCCGCGCTCAGACCGAGCGAGCTACGGTCAGCGGGACACCTCGTTGGACTCGGCACAGTCTGGACACTATGGTGATGCCATTGTTTGTGTTGATTTCAGAATGTCCATTTGGTCATGTTTTCTCACTTTTGCAAAGTCACTGTGCATTTGCCATATGGTTAACTGGGCAGTCACCATCACCAATTTGTCATGCCATAAAAATCATGCAGGAATGCCAAATTGACTGGCCCGATGACCTCAGGATGGCTGGGCAGTGATTTTGGTACCTCTCCATCGCTCGTTTGGGTTGATTTCAGAATGTCGCTTTTGGTGATGGTACCTCACTGTTAAAACATATTGCAAATGTTCCTTACTTTTGCAAAGTCACTGAAAATTTTTGCAGGAATGCCAAATTGACTGGCCCGATGACCTCGGGATGGCTGGGCAGTGATACTGGTACCTCTCCATGGCTCGTTTGGGTTGATTTCAGAATGTCGCTTTTGGTGATGGTACCTCACTGTTAAAACATATTGCAAATGTTCCTTACTTTTGCAAAGTCACTGAAAATTTGTGCAGGAATGCCAAATTAACTGGCCCGATGAACTCGGGATGGCTTGGCAGTGATTCTGGTACCTCTCCATCACTCGTTAGGGTTGATTCCAGAATGTCCATTTGGTGATTTTTCTCACTCTTTCAAAGTCACTGTGCATTTGCCATATGGTTAACTGGGCAGTCACCATCACCAATTTGTCATGCCATAAAAATCATGCAGGAATGCCAAATTGACTGGCCCGATGACCTCGGGATGGCTGGGCAGTGATTTTGGCACCTCTCCATGGCTCGTTTGGGTTGATTTCAGAATGTCGCTTTTGGTGATGGTACCTCACTGTTAAAACATATTGCAAATGTTCCTTACTTTTGCAAAGTCACTGAAAATTTGTGCAGGAATGCCAAATTGACTGGCCCGATGAACTCGGGATGGCTTGGCAGTGATTCTGGTACCTCTCCATCACTCGTTAGGGTTGATTCCAGAATGTCCATTTGGTGATTTTTCTCACTCTTTCAAAGTCACTGTGCATTTGCCATATGGTTAACTGGGCAGTCACCATTACCAATTTGTCATGCTATAAAAATCATGCAGGAATGCCAAATTGACTGGCCCGATGACCTCGGGATGGCTGGGCAGTGATACTGGTACCTCTCCATCGTTCGTTAGGGTTGATTTCAGAATGTCGCTTTTGGTGATGGTACCTCACTGTTAAAACATATTGCAAATGTTCCTTACTTTTGCAAAGTCACTGAAAATTTTTGCAGGAATGCCAAATTGACTGGCCCGATGACCTCGGGATGGCTGGGCAGTGATACTGGTACCTCTCCATGGCTCGTTTGGGTTGATTTCAGAATGTCGCTTTTGGTGATGGTACCTCACTGTTAAAACATATTGCAAATGTTCCTTACTTTTGCAAAGTCACTGAAAATTTGTGCAGGAATGCCAAATTGACTGGCCCGATGAACTCGGGATGGCTTGGCAGTGATTCTGGTACCTCTCCATCACTCGTTAGGGTTGATTTCAGAATGTCCATTTGGTCATGTTTTCTCACTTTTGCAAAGTCACTGTGCATTTGCCATATGGTTAACTGGGCAGTCACCATCACCAATTTGTCATGCCATAAAAATCATGCAGGAATGCCAAATTGACTGGCCTGATGACATAGGGATGGCTGGGCAGTGATTTTGGTACCTCTCCATCGCTCGTTTGGGTTGATTTCAGAATGTCGCTTTTGGTGATGGTACCTCACCGCTTAAACATATTGCAAATGTTCCTTACTTTTGCAAAGTCACTGAAAATTTGTGCAGGAATGCCAAATTGACTGGCCCGATGAACTCGGGATGGCTTGGCAGTGATTCTGGTACCTCTCCATCACTCGTTAGGGTTGATTCCAGAATGTCCATTTGGTGATTTTTCTCACTCTTTCAAAGTCACTGTGCATTTGCCATATGGTTAACTGGGCATTCACCATCACCAATTTGTCATGCCATAAAAATCATGCAGGAATGCCAAATTGACTGGCCCGATGACCTCGGGATGTCTGGGCAGTGATACTGGTACCTCTCCATCGCTCGTTTGGGTTGATTTCAGAATGTCGCTTTTGGTGATGGTACCTCACTGTTAAAACATATTGCAAATGTTCCTTACTTTTGCAAAGTCACTGAAAATTTGTGCAGGAATGCCAAATTAACTGGCCCGATGAACTCGGGATGGCTTGGCAGTGATTCTGGTACCTCTCCATCACTCGTTAGGGTTGATTCCAGAATGTCCATTTGGTGATTTTTCTCACTCTTTCAAAGTCACTGTGCATTTGCCATATGGTTAACTGGGCAGTCACCATTACCAATTTGTCATGCCATAAAAATCATGCAGGAATGCCAAATTGACTGGCCCGATGACATAGGGATGTCTGGGCAGTGATACTGGTACCTCTCCATCGCTCGTTTGGGTTGATTTCAGAATGTCGCTTTTGGTGATGGTACCTCACCGCTTAAACATATTGCTAATGGACAAGAGTCACCTGCAAGTCACCGTCCATCAGTCAATTTGATATCATTCTGACACCAAACTGATACAAACTGACACCAAACCCATTTTTCCCAACTCATTTAGGAGCCAAGTATAACATACTTCAGAGCTGGCCCAAAATTCACAAGGCCTTCGGTACAAAACATTAAAAAACCATAAAACACATAGTTACTTTCTAGCTGCGGGGCCAGTTCGGACATTATGTGTAGTCCTATGTGAGGCGACCCCGAATCCCGAGTTTCGGCCCGATAGGTCGTTTGGTGTCCGAGTAAAAGCCTAATTGGTGCTGAAAATCCACTTTTTTCAATGCCTTGCTACGGGGTCCTTGAATGAGCTATCGGACCGAGATGTTGGGTTCTGTCTCTATGGGCCGAGACGGTCACAATGCACCTAGTCTTGTGTCTCTGGGACATTTCTAAATGTCGCCATTTTCGTAATGGTCAAAATGAATTGAAGTCATTGCAAATGTTCGACGCTGTTTCTCGGTCCGAGAACCTCCTAGAGCGCCGTAACTCACCACGCACTATCTACCTGAGGTCTAGAACAGGATTCTAAAGTTTCGGAACTCTAGGTCTGACGGTTCTTTTTTAGCTCGAACAAAGCTAACTATTGGAGGCACTGTCAGTCTCTACACACCCCAATACGTCCCTCCATCCAAGTTGTGTATCTGTGTGATTTATTTTTCCTTTGAATTTTTATGGGAAAAATGACTGATTTACAGTTCATGGGGGTTGTCTAATCACACATATGAAGTTTTGGACAGATCTGATTTTTTAACCCTTCCAAACAGCCCCTGAGACACCAATTATGGCACTTCCGGTTGGCACAGGAAGCTATAAATACACACATGTCTTGACTGACATAGAAACCTAGGGAATCCTGAGTTTTAAGTCTTTAAGTTGAGAATTGACTGATCTACACAGGGTTGAATAATGCAGAGGCCTCGGCACCTTTCGAGGTGATGTACATCCAAATACCTTTTGGGTCAATTTAACCACTTCCGGTTGCTCCAGGAAGCTTAGAATCGACACAGGTAGACCTCATAGTGGTCTGATGGAATGTCATAGAAGACAGGTTCATACAGCATTCATAACCCATAAAGACCCCAGGTTGTATTTAGGGGAGCAGGCAATGTATTCCTATGGGGAGAGAAGTCAATGCACACTGTTTTTATGTAAACACCTTCTTTTAACTGTGAAAGGTTAATGCCACACAGTCAAGGTTAGGCTTGCACAGATCCGGAGGACCTTAGGAACAGTCCTGTGTTTGAATTGTCCTTCTAAACCTAACGGTTCCGCCGCTGTCACCCAAAATCCAATGACATTGTGGTGCAGGCATCATTGTGGGCCTATTTTTCTCATGGTCGCTGCGCTCAGACCGAGCGAGCTACGGTCAAGAGGGGCACCTCGTTGGACTCGGCACGGCCTTGGGATTATGTTTATGCCATTGCCTGCTCTCTGTGTCTTTAAACACCACGCTTTGTCACTCCATCCTTGCTGTGTGTGTGTGTGTGAGAGCTTTTCTTTGACATCTGTTGGGAAAAATGACTGATTTACAGTTCATGGGGGTTGTCTAATCACACATATGAAGTTTTGGACAGATCTGATTTTTTAACCCTTCCAAACAGCCCCTGAGACACCAATTATGGCACTTCCGGTTGGCACAGGAAGCTATAAATACACACATGTCTTGACTGACATAGAAACCTAGGGAATCCTGAGTTTTAAGTCTTTAAGTTGAGAATTGACTGATCTACACAGGGTTGAATAATGCAGAGGCCTCGGCACCTTTCGAGGTGATGTACATCCAAATACCTTTTGGGTCAATTTAACCACTTCCGGTTGCTCCAGGAAGCTTAGAATCGACACAGGTAGACCTCATAGTGGTCTGATGGAATGTCATAGAAGACAGGTTCATACAGCATTCATAACCCATAAAGACCCCAGGTTGTATTTAGGGGAGCAGGCAATGTATTCCTATGGGGAGAGAAGTCAATGCACACTGTTTTTTTGTAAACACCTTCTTTTAACTGTGAAAGGTTAATGCCACACAGTCAAGGTTAGGCTTGCACAGATCGGGAGGACCTTAGGAACAGTCCTGTGTTTGAATTGTCCTTCTAAACCTAACGGTTCCGCCGCTGTCACCCAAAATCCAATGACATTGTGGTGCAGGCATCATTGTGGGCCTATTTTTCTCATGGTCGCTGCGCTCAGACCGAGCGAGCTACGGTCAAGAGGGGCACCTCGTTGGACTCGGCACGGCCTTGGGATTATGTTTATGCCATTGCCTGCTCTCTGTGTCTTTAAACACCACGCTTTGTCACTCCATCCTTGCTGTGTGTGTGTGTGAGAGCTTTTCTTTGACATCTGTTGGGAAAAATGACTGATTTACAGTTCATGGGGGTTGTCTAATCACACAGATGAAGTTTTGGAAAGATCTGATATTTTTAACCCCTCCAAACAGCCCATGAGACACCAATTATGGCACTTCCGGTTGGCACAGGAAGCTGTAACTCAACATACATCCTCATTGGGCTATTCCATTAGAGAATCCTGAGTTTTAAGTCTTTACCATGAAAACTGACTGATTTACACAGGGTTCAATGCACTATGTCCATCAAATTGCAGGCAGTGTATGGGTATACACTTTTAGGGCGATTTGAACCACTTCCGGTTGGTCCAGGAAGCTTAGAATCGACACAGGTAGACCTTATAGTGGTCTGATGGACTGGTACCAAAGACAGGTTCATACAACATTCATAACCCATATAGACTCCAGGTTGTATTTAGTGGAGCAGCCAATATATTCCTATGGGGAGAGAAGTCAATGAACACTGTTTTTATGTAAACACCTTCTTTTGACTGTGAAGGGTTAATGTCACACGGTCAAGGATAGGCTTGGACAGATCAGGAGGACCTTAGGAACAGTCCTGTGGTTGAATTGTCTTTCTAAACCTAACGGTTCCGCCGCTGTCACCCAAAATCAAATGACGTACTGGTGAAGGCTTCATATTGGGCCTATTTTTCTCATGGTCGCCGCGCTCAGACCAAGGGAGCTACGGTCAAGCGGGACACCTCGTTGGACTCGGCACAGTCTGGACACTATGGTGATGCCATTGTTTGTGTTGATTTCAGAATGTCCATTTGGTCATGTTTTCTCACTTTTGCAAAGTCACTGTGCATTTGCCATATGGTTAACTGGGCAGTCACCATCACCAATTTGTCATGCCATAAAAATCATGTAGGAATGCCAAATTGACTGGCCCGATGACATAGGGATGGCTGGGCAGTTATTCTGGTACCTCTCCATCGCTCGTTTGGGTTGATTTCAGAATGTCGCTTTTGGTGATGGTACCTCACCGCTTAAACATATTGCAAATGTTCCTTACTTTTGCAAAGTCACTAAAAATTCTTGCAGGAATGCCAAATTGACTGGCCCGATGACCTCGGGATGGCTGGGCAGTGATACTGGTACCTCTCCATCGCTCGTTTGGGCTGATTTCAGAATGTCGCTTTTGGTGATGGTACCTCACTGTTAAAACATATTGCAAATGTTCCTTACTTTTGCAAAGTCACTGAAAATTTGTGCAGGAATGCCAAATTGACTGGCCCGATGACCTCGGGATGTCTGGGCAGTGATTATGGTACCTCTCCATCGCTCGTTAGGGTTGATTCCAGAATGTCCATTTGGTGATTTTTCTCACTCTTTCAAAGTCACTGTGCATTTGCCATATGGTTAACTGGGCAGTCACCATTACCAATTTGTCATGCCATAAAAATCATGCAGGAATGCCAAATTGACTGGCCCGATGACATAGGGATGTCTGGGCAGTGATACTGGTACCTCTCCATCGCTCGTTTGGGTTGATTTCAGAATGTCGCTTTTGGTGATGGTACCTCACCGCTTAAACATATTGCTAATGGACAAGAGTCACCTGCAAGTCACCGTCCATCAGTCAATTTGATATCATTCTGACACCAAACTGATACAAACTGACACCAAACCCATTTTTCCCAACTCATTTAGGAGCCAAGTATAACATACTTCAGAGCTGGCCCAAAATTCACAAGGCCTTCGGTACAAAACATTAAAAAACCATAAAACACATAGTTACTTTCTAGCTGCGGGGCCAGTTCGGACATTATGTGTAGTCCTATGTGAGGCGACCCCGAATCCCGAGTTTTGGCCCGATAGGTCATTTGGTGTCCGAGTAAAAGCCTAATTGGTGCTGAAAATCCACTTTTTTCAATGCCTTGCTACGGGGTCCTTGAATGAGCTATCGGACCGAGATGTTGGGTTCTGTCTCTATGGGCCGAGACGGTCACAATGCACCTAGTCTTGTGTCTCTGGGACATTTCTAAATGTCGCCATTTTCGTAATGGTCAAAATGAATTGAAGTCATTGCAAATGTTCGACGCTGTTTCTCGGTCCGAGAACCTCCTAGAGCGCCGTAACTCACCACGCACTATCTACCTGAGGTCTAGAACAGGATTCTAAAGTTTCGGAACTCTAGGTCTGACGGTTCTTTTTAGCTCGAACAAAGCTAACTATTGGAGGCACTGTCAGTCTCTACACACCCCAATACGTCCCTCCATCCAAGTTGTGTATCTGTGTGATTTATTTTTCCTTTGAATTTTTATGGGAAAAATGACTGATTTACAGTTCATGGGGGTTGTCTAATCACACATATGAAGTTTTGGACAGATCTGATTTTTTAACCCTTCCAAACAGCCCCTGAGACACCAATTATGGCACTTCCGGTTGGCACAGGAAGCTATAAATACACACATGTCTTGACTGACATAGAAACCTAGGGAATCCTGAGTTTTAAGTCTTTAAGTTGAGAATTGACTGATCTACACAGGGTTGAATAATGCAGAGGCCTCGGCACCTTTCGAGGTGATGTACATCCAAATACCTTTTGGGTCAATTTAACCACTTCCGGTTGCTCCAGGAAGCTTAGAATCGACACAGGTAGACCTCATAGTGGTCTGATGGAATGTCATAGAAGACAGGTTCATACAGCATTCATAACCCATAAAGACCCCAGGTTGTATTTAGGGGAGCAGGCAATGTATTCCTATGGGGAGACAAGTCAATGCACACTGTTTTTATGTAAACACCTTCTTTTAACTGTGAAAGGTTAATGCCACACAGTCAAGGTTAGGCTTGCACAGATCGGGAGGACCTTAGGAACAGTCCTGTGTTTGAATTGTCCTTCTAAACCTAACGGTTCCGCCGCTGTCACCCAAAATCAAATGACATTGTGGTGCAGGCTTCATTGTGGGCCTATTTTTCTCATGGTCGCTGCGCTCAGACCGAGTGAGCTACGGTCAAGCGGGGCACCTCGTTGGACTCGGCCCTGCCTTGGGATTATGTTTATGCCATTGCCTGCTCTCTGTGTCTTTAAACACCACGCTTTGTCACTCCATCCTTGCTGTGTGTGTGTGTGAGAGCTTTTCTTTGACATCTGTTGGGAAAAATGACTGATTTACAGTTCATGGGTGTTGTCTAATCACACATATGAAGTTTTGGACAGATCTGATTTTTTTAACCCTTCCAAACAGCCCCTGAGACACCAATTATGGCACTTCCGGTTGGCACAGGAAGCTATAAATAAACTCATATCCTCATTGGGGTATGCCTTTACAGAATCCTGAGTTTTAAGTCTTTACGTTAAGAACTGAGTTATTTACGGAGGGTTTAGTGAGTGTGTGTTATTTCAGAAAATCATAGAAAATCACAGAAATGTCGCAGAGCTCCGCAGCACATTTTAAAAATACTCGTATGAACACCCTGCAACTGGATCTGTAACCGTTGAAAAAAAAAACCACCTATATTTGAACATCACGATCTGGTCACCGTACGATTTCTCGTAAATGACGATAGATAAATGGCCGATTTTTTTTTTATTGACACCGGAGGCTCCTTGACTTTGACGTGAAGTGAAAAAATCTTTTCTCTATTTTCATTTTGGACCTTTAATCCCAGAAATATGGCCATAACTCAAAAACCGTTGAGGCCTAGACGCCATCTTGTTCGGGGCCATCTTCCCATAATGCCAAACCTACGCTCACCAAGTTTCGGCTTCGAAATATTTTCAGTTTTCGAGATATGGCACGTCGTGATTCGGGATGTTTTGTCCAATAGCAATATGATTGCTTATGCCCTCTTGTGGGATATTCCGGCATAGCGCAAAAATGGGCTAAAATTTGTTTATTTTATTAAACGAAAACCGAATGTCCGACAAAGTTCATTTGATGACTTCCCGGTAGGTCTGGCCCTACCGCTCGGCCCGACGCCGTCCCCGAATTTCTAAAATGTTTTCGGACGTCTAGTAAGGGACCGTACAGTTCCAATAGGGACTTTCTCACTAACCATACGGTGATTGTCGAAATGTTCCCTTAAGGTATGTAGGGGCCTGAATAGGGGCCTGAGGGCACACACTTAATATTTTGTGAACTATGTTGTGAATGTATTGTAATGTTCAGCAAAATTAAGGCAGTTATACATTTTTTTAGACTCCAGGAAGAGTGGGGATCCATAATAAATACTAATACAAATCAAAGTTAAATTTCAGTGTTCCTCAAGGTTCCGTTCTAGGACCACTATTGTTTTCACTATATATTCTACCTCATAGTGATGTCATTCGGAAACACAGTATCAACTTTCACTGCTATGCACACAACACACAGCTGTACATTTCAATGAAAAATGGTGAAGCCTCTTCCCTACCCTGGAAGCCTGTGTTTAAGACGTTTTTTAAATGTTTTACTTTTAAATTCCGACAAAACAGAGATGCTTGTTCTAGTTCTCAAGAAACAAAGATACCTGACATTGAATCTAGATGGTTGTATAGTCGTCTCAAATAAAACTGAGTAGGACCATCTCGTTACTCTGGACCCTCATCTCTCTTTTGATGAACGTTTCAGATATTTAAAGAGCTGTCACACCCTGACCATAGTTTGCTTTGTATGTTTCTATGTTTTGTTTGGTCAGGGTGTGATCTGAGTGGGCATTCTATGTTGTGTGTCTAGTTTGTCTGTCTCTGTGTTTGGCCTGATATGGTTCTCAATCAGAGGCAGGTGTTAGTTATTGTCTGGGAACCATATTTAGGTAGCCTGTTTGGTGTTGGGGTTTGTGGGTGATTGTTCCTGTCTCTGTGTTTGCACCAGATAGGGCTGTTTTGGTTTTTCACATTTCTTGGTTTTGTTAGTCTATTCATGTATAGTTTCTTTATTAAAGAACCATGAGTAATAACCACGCTGCGTTTTGGTCCGCCTCTCCTTCAATGGAAGAATCTCATTACAAGAGCAGTTTTTTTCCAACTTGTAACATTCCTAAATCTGAAAATGTTTACCAACAAATTATGCAGAGCATCTAATTCATGCTTTTATCACTTTAATATTAGACATAAGGCCTGGATAAGGCACTAAATAAATGTCAGTGTAAAATAGTGCTAAATACGGCTGCTAGAATCTTGACTAAAACCAAAACATGTGATCAAATTACTCCAATGCTAGCCTTGCTTTCTCTTAAGGCTAGGGCTGATTTCAAGGTTTTACTGTTTACCTACAAAGCATTACACGGACTTGCTCCTACTTATCTCTCCAATTTGGTTCTGCCATACATACCTACAAGTATGCTACAGTCACAAGATGCAGGCCTTCAGATGGAGGCAGGGCTTTCTTAATTTTACTGGAATGGTCTGCCGGTGTCCTGTGTGATCTTATATCCTCTTCACACTTACTACACTTTTGGTAAAAATACTGTCATCTAGACATATTACTCAAATGTAAACTTGCGTACTTGCTACGTCTCGACCGCTACCTCTGGAGATACTGCATGACACTTGCACCACATGAAGCAGGGCAGTGTAAATAAAATTGTCTCGTTGAGCAAGTACCACTATAGTCATAGCAGAGCAATGTTTTTGAAACAGCTGAAATGCATAGACATTTCCTATTATTTGAGACTTGTTTTGAGTTTGTAGCTGAAATTGCAGCAACAGCCTTTTTTACATTCAGAAATTGTCGCAGTAGCTGCCCGGCTGCACTGAGCCACCAAAACATGTCAAATGTAGATCAGACAAATAAGATATGTTTTTTTCAGTCGTAACATTGTGTGGTGATTTCAAAGGTGGCACCACTGGTCACAGAGAGGTGGGGGGGAATTGTTTTCCTCGGGCCCAGGGTTTTTTTGGATCTGGTAATAACTTATTTTTTAAACTTATTTTGTACATAATGTGGCTGCTACCATCTGTTATGACCGAAAATAGCTTCTGGACATCAGAACACCTCGAACTGGACAAAGATATATTTTTTTAAGAGTCTGACACGAAGGATATACTGCTTTCTCGAGAACAGGCCCAAATCCCCATAATTTGCATGAAGAAAATATGGAGAAAAAGGGGGCGGAGGTCGGGCTGCCTTCTGAGAATTTGTAGGCGAGCGAGTAAACCTTGACTACCATCTGTTCTATTGGCCAACGTGCAATCACTGGAAAATAAAATGAATGATCTACGATTCAGACCATCCTACCAACAGGACATTAAAAACTATAATATATTATGTTTCACAGAGTCGTGGCTGAACGATGACATGGATAATATAGAGCTGGCTGGGTTTCCTGTACATCAGCAGGACAGAGAAGCTACGTCTGATAAGACGGGGGGCGAGGGTGTGTGTCTATTTGTCAATAAAAGGTGGTGCGCAATGTCTAATATTAAAGAAGTCTCGAGGCATTGCTCGCCTGAGGCAGAGTACCTCATGAAAAGCTGTAGACCAAAGCGTTAATACAGGATTAAGAAACTATTACGGACTACAAAGGGAAACCCAGCCGCAAGCTGCCCAGTAATGCGAGCCTACCAGACGAGCTAAGTGCCTTTTATGCTCGCTTCGAGGCAAGCAACACTGAAGCATGCATGAGAGCCCCAGCTGTTCCTGACAACTGTGTGATCACACTCTCGGTAGCTGATGTGAGCAAGACCTTTAAAAAGGTCAACATTCACAAGGCCGCGGGCCAGATTGATTACCAGGATGTACTCTCGAAGCATGCGTGGACCAACTGGCAAGTGTCTTCATTGACATTTGCAACATCTCCCTGACTGAGTCTGTAATACCTACATGTTTCAAGCAGACCGCCATAGTCCCCGTTCCCAATGAAGCAAAGGTAGCCTTTGTAGCACTCATGAAGTGCTTTGAAAGGCTGGTCATGCCTCACATCAATACCATCCTCCCAGAAACCCTAGACCAACTCCAATTCGAATACTGCCCAGAACAGATCCACAGACGACGCAATCTCAATCGCACTCCACACTGCCCTTTCTCACCTGGGAAAAAGGAACACCTATGTGTTCCTGAGAACCACAGCAGTCTAAGGCACTGAATCAGTCCCCAGTTCGAATCCAGGCTGTTATCACATCCGGCCGTGATTGGGAGTCCCATATTGCGGCGCACAATTGGCCCAGCGTCGTCCGGCTATGGGCAGGACTTCATTGTAAATAAGAATTTGTTCTTAACTGAGGTTCAATATAATAAAAATAAATAAAACGTGAGAATGCTGCTAATTGATTACAGCTCAGTGTTCAACACCATAGTGCCGACAAAGCTCATCACTAAGCTAAGGGCCCTGGGACTAAACACCTCCCTCTGCAACTGGATCCTGGACTTCCTGATGGGCCGACCCCAAGTGGTAAGGGTAGGCAACAACACATCTGCCATGCTAATCCTCAACACTGGGACCCCTCAGGGGTGCGTGCTTAGTCCCCTCCTGTACTCCCTGTTCACCCATGACTGCGTGGGCTAACATTTTTCCAACACCATCATTAAGTGTTGACACAATAGTGTGATCACTAACAACAATGAGACAGCCTATAGGTAGAAGGTCAGAGACTTGGCAGTGTGGTGCCAGGACAACAACCTCTCCCTCAATGTGAGCAAGACAAAGGAGCTGATTGTGGACTACAGGAGAAAGTGGGCCGAACAGGCCCCCATTAACATCGATGGGGCTGTAGTGGAGTGAGTCGAGTGTTTCACAAATAACCTATCATGGTCCAAACACACCAAGACAGTCGTAAAGAGGGCATGACAACACCTTTCCCCCTCAGGAGACTGAAAAGATTTGGCATGGATCCCCAGAGCCTGTTCTATGGCAGCACCATCGAGAGCATCCTGACCAGTTGGATCACCATCTGGCATGGCATCTGCTCGGCATCCGACCATAAGGCACTACAGAGGGTAGTGTGTACGGCCCAGTACATCACTGGGGCCAAGCTTCCTGACATCCAGGACCTATATACTCGTCGTTGTCAGAAGAAGGCCCAAAAAATTGTCAAAGACTTCAGCCACCCTAGTCATAGACTGTTCTCTCTGCTACCTCACCGCAAGCGGTACCGGAGCGCCAAATCTAGGACCAAAAGGCTCCTTAACAGCTTCTACCTCCAAGCCATAAGACTGCTGAACAATTAATTAGTCACTTTACCCATACCTACATGTACAATTTACCTCGACTAACTTGTACCCCCCACATTGGCTTGGTACCAGTACCCCATGTATAAAGCCTCATTATTGTTATTTTATTGTGTTACTTTTTATTATTGTGTTACTTTAGTTTATTTAGTCAATATTTTTCTATTTCTTGAACTGCATTGTTTGTGAAGGGCTTATAAATAAACATGTCATGGTAAGGTCTACACTAGACCTGTTGTATTCAGCGCAGATGACAAATACGATTTGATTTGATGCTAACCTAACCATCTCCGGACCCTAGTTGTAGCGTATGACATGAATAAATCAGCTGGAAAACAAAAATAACGTACAAAATTTTATACGGATTAAATGGGCTATGATGGGAACAGATCATATTTCTAATTGGGTCATATAGTTTTTAAGAAAACCAAGAATCCCAAACAGGTATGTTTGACTAAAACATAAAAATTTCAAACCTTCCTTACATTTCTATACGATCACGTCTCTCTATTATGTGTGGCAATATTTGAGAACAGATTTCTTACATTAAAATCACTTGGAGCTGATTTCCTGGTGACGTTACAGTCCTGTATGTCCAACTGAAACGTGGGGGGCCAAATAAAACCACCCGCTAGCCGCCAGTTGAGGAACCCCTTAAAAAGATACCTATAGAGTGTCATCACCTATAGTGTCAATTTTTATTATTGACTGGAAGTGTGAATATATACCACATTTTCTCAGAACACAAGTAAATGGGCCTATTTTAGGTTAAATACATAGCTTAGACTATAAAACACGACGTTGCAATTTTAATTAATAAAAACATGGTGGTGGTGGTTGTGAGCTTCCATATAAAACAGTTTGAGGCGGTGAATTCACTTATACCCACAATTTCAGTTGCAATTTTGTTTTTACCACATGTAATGACTTGCATGATATTGATAGAAATTAAGCCTGGTTTATCGTAATTTTGTAAGGTCGGCCTCATGTACTTTTATATTTCTATTGTCTACACATGAATTGTCGCATTATTCAAAAGTGTAATATATTTCAGAAGAACAGTTTCAGTCATTTTCGTTAATAGTTTCTGCTTACTGGCTGGCGGCTACTGCGATATTTACTGTCAATTTGAGCTGCGGACCATGTCGCGTTGCCAACCACAATGAAAGTTAAGGCAAGGATGTAATGTGATTTGAAAAGTAGAATTCTCTTTCGCCACCCCGCTCCTCAGACTCTCCTTCATATCTGGAAGTGGGAATAGGGCCTCAGGCATGCTCCCTCTTCTTCTCCTCCTCTCTCTCTCTGATGCTTGCAACTCCAGGATATTGGATTATTTTCCTAGAGCCACCTGTGTGTTAGATGTATGCAAGCATGACTGTAAGATCATTTGGATAAAAGCGTCCACTGAATGGCATATCCCACTGCTCACACACTGGTTGAATCAATGTTGTTTCCACGTCATTTCAATTCAATTACGTTAAAACCAACGTTGAATTCATGTCTGTGCCCAGTGTGATATTATTATATTATCGTACTACATCAGAACCCAAAATATGATGTTCGTAAATATAAATAGGCCTCATATGATTCCAAATATCATTTAGATATCAGTCCTTGCATCCATAACACTTTCTATGAATTTGAGAGTTGTTACATTTCTCCAGCCACATCCTTCAGCTTTTTACCATAATGGGTGGAGAATATGCTTTGTTATTGTTTCTACTGCTGGTTGCTGCTTTAAGCCCTGAGCACAAATCTATATTCAAAGCTTTCTCTATAACGATATGAGCAAACTCCTTTTCTACTCTGAACACTACATCAATCAACACCGCCTACTTGTTCACTATCAATGATGTGTAACTGTTTTACTATGCAACACTGTGTGTCTCCAACAGTTCTCCCCCTGTGAGTAGATAGACAGGTGCACCTGGGTCTCCATATTCCCTGCTGTAGCCTCTTAGCACTCAGCTGCCATCCAGCATTGTCAGCTCATTAGGCTACATCAGCGACTGATGTGGGAAACCAATGACGTTCTGCAACCCTTAAGTATGTTGCGATAATGGACCGAGCAGCTAGCATGTGATGCGTCGTCTAATGATCAGCTAAGAACACAGTTAGTTTTGTACTGAAGGTGGTCCAAGTGGAGGATGAAGCCAGTATAAGTTGTAATTACAATGTGCATGAAAGGTGCATGGCACTGGCAACATATGAATTGTACTTTAGTGAGATGTTATGACATCGTGTTCTTCTCATGGCCGCTGTGAAGGGGTAAAGGCAGGACCATTACGATGTCCATTTTAGGATGTCCATTTTAGGACCTCTGCATGTACAACAAACTCCTTAAGTGAAGTCAAGTGTTTACCAATCTAGGCAGTGTCAGTGTCAGTGTCAGACACCAGTGTAGACTACACAGCTCAATGATGAGAACCACCATCAGTGATACAGAGAGTGTGTATAAATGTGCTGCAGCAGCCTCTCCAATTGCTATTGCTGTCGATGGAATTAGCCGGTGCAACACCGGTGAGATCCATCTGTGCCTCTGAGGCCAAGCGTACTTTAGCGTCGCCACTCCCCCTTGACTCTCCTCTCCTTTGATCCCCAGGAGCTGACTGTCTGCCAAGTGGCAGCGGGTGGAGAGCCAAACCATTTATGGGAGGCAAAGCTGCGAAGGAATTTGTTCTAAGAATACTGAGGCAGCATAAAGTATTGATCCAACGGACAGCTCATTTGCGCCTGCCTGGGGGTCTACCTTGCTTCTCTCAGGCCTCCTCTATATGCAGTGTCTTTTTCTTCACAGTTTATGCCTTTCAATTGAGGTAAACATGGCCTTGGAAGACTGTTTAGATATTTATTTACTGGTGGGGCGAGACAGGGATGCCCTTTGTCTCCTTCCCTGTTGTGGTATTGCGGAGTCCCCCTTTTTTCTCCCTCATCCATCCACTACACTGACTGTGAATCCAGTCCTGGTGCTACAGCAAGGGATCCCCCTGAGCTAGATGTTGCTAGATATATGCAAGACAAATACATGGCTATCTATCCAAATTGTATGTGTGTATATATATAAAAAAATACCATGTAAGTAAAATGTATATGTAACAAAAAAGCTGTAAAATCAAAAATGTAAAACAAAGACATTTTTAGATTAGCCAAAAAAAATAATTATAAATAAAAAAGACCCATGTGGTAGCAAAAAACTGCTTTAGAAAGAGTTGATGTTGAATCATGAGTCGTTTTCAGACAATTATTCAACAGACATTTGTAGAGAGAATTACAAAGAAATCACAAAAAGGCGATACAAATAATAATATACAAGGCAATCTCATATTTCCTAAAACACAGGCTAATTCTATCCAGCGAACATTGACTCTAAATTTGTTTACTAACACTTGGCATTGCCCTTTATACATGACATTTATTCAAATATATGTTGTACTCACAATGTTGCTGCCACTTGTACAATGTTTTGTAAAGAAAACTGTAAAAAAAAAGTGGGTTTATAATTACCTTAAACCTTAATGTAAAGTGTTATCATTGGTTTTATGGATCTGTCATAATACACACATTTCCGGTAATGACTGTGCTGTGGACACAGCTTAGATATTATTGCGGCCACTTCACAATTCCTCCGTGCTTTTGTCATGGCGACCAGTGTAGTGGCAATGTGCTCTGCTCTTCTGTCTCCTCCAGGCGTCACCGCTCTGATCAATATGCATGACTTGGTTTCGCCTCCACAGTTAGGTCCAGACACTGATGCACCGTTAAATCACTCAAATCCTTAACATTTCACAGACGAAGGGGAAAATCGATAGACAAGAAAAACAAGGGGTTTATAATGAAAACACCTATGACATCGTGATGTGTGAGCATGGGGTGTGTGTTGATTGTTTTAGTGTGTGTATGTGAGGTGGTAGGTGGGGCGTCCTGCGCGCGCACGCGTGTGTGTGTTTGTGTGTGTGTGTGTGTGTGTGTATGTGTATTTTGAAGAGAGAGTGGGAGGGAGGGCCTTAGGAGGGTTTAGTGTGTCTAGACAGAGAACATGACTGCATTTCATTTTGTGAGTGTGGAGAGATTGTGAAATGAAAGTGAGTAGCCTACAGTTTTTCTTCTTGGAAAGGAACTCGAACAGCAAAGTAACAAGCGTCAAGCTGAGAAATGGGGCAGTCTGGATTTGTATTAAAAGTTTCATTTCATAAAGCTAAGGCATTGGGCTGTGGACTTCACTGTTCTGTGAACACAGAAACAACTCAGAATAATTTGACGGTGGTTGGTTCAAAATGAAGTCAGGTAATTTTTGTTACCTTTATTTAACTAGGCAAGTCAGATAAGAACAATTTCTTATTTTCAATGATGGCCTAGGAACAGTGGGTTAACTGCCTGTTCAGGGGCAGAATGACAGATTTGTACCTTGTCAGCTCGGGGGTTTGAACTTGCAACCTTCCAGTTACTAGTCCAACGCTCTAACCACTAGGCTACCCTGCCGCCCAATGTAAATAACCTCAACCCCTTAGTGCCTGACTGCATATTCTTGACCAATCCAACCAGGTTTACTCATAGACATTTATTTGATAGATTTGTTACAACAAATTCCACTTTTTTAATAATAATTGAAAAAAGAAACTCACTCTGGCCCCCTTGTTTGCTCCACATGCAAACCAGCTTTGTTCTTGAGACATCTCGTGGCAATTTATGTTGTGCTTTTGGTACTGTCCTAATGGATATTTTTGTATTTAATACTCATACCTATCAATGTGCAGAAGGAATCAGCAGGTAGCTGAATTTTCTTGCTCTGCTTTAAATAGGGTCGTAATATGAGTCCAAAGCCCCAGATGGCATCTGATTCCAGAAATAGACCTAAATTGACATTGTCTACCTTTGAAAAATCTAGAGTTCTTGCTCAGCTCCCTTTGTGAAATACCCCTCTGGTTGAAATCTGTCTCTGTCATTCTGCTCCTTACTTTGCCCTAAAACGTTGGACCGAGCTTTGCTTTTGGTGGAAAACTTTCATCTTGCTGCTTTCACCTGGGATTCCAGCGGCCTGCACCGCATCAAAGGGGAAGGAAACAGAAATGGAGGTAAACAGAAAGAGAGTAGAGGCTGAGAGGAGAGTTCTCAAGGGGAGACGATGCCCGTCTCCCTCATGATCCGTCAACACACTCACAACATGATGAAAGAGCATCACTGGAGAGAAACGTGCTTTTAGATGCCTTGATTATTTAACTATTTCGCTGTCTTTACCTGGTTGTCAATACTTTGTATGATTGCATGTATCCAACACATGTATTCAACACACAGTATTGACATCCTTGTATTCAATCATCAACTAGGTAGTGTATAGCGATTGTGCTCTTGTATTTTGCAGTAGCTTTGGTTCATAAACACAATGTGATCCCAAAGAACAGCATGTGCTATTTTTCAAGCCCAGTATTCAGAATCCCTTTCGCTGTGGCTGGGGCTTTACAGTCTTTTTATATTTGCACAAAGCCACAGAACGATTTGAGCTTTTCTCCTTCAGAAGTCTGGAGAAAATTGCAGTCTTTAAAAGTGAAAAATAAGCCAGCCTTTAATCGATGCTGCATCCAACTGTCCGGAAATAGCATTTCCAGTGTTTTTTTTTATCTCAGGAAGAGTTTCGGAAAATCAATCACTGTAACATTATAATCAGCAGCACTATAGGACTTTTACTGTGATTTCATATTGAAAGCGTCAAGGGGTTTGACTTTGAAGGGGACTGAAACTCCAGGGCCACTCAGGACTTCATCGTTTTTTTCCCTCTAATGGTTTGTTTACATGGATTCCTTTTTTCATCACTTGTCTTTTTTTGTCATCGTTGTCTCTGTCGCTGGATATGAGTTTCATTCTTCCCCCCAGTCTTACATTGTCATCTTCACGTGCTTATTGAAGACCAATGTCTTTGATGATTTGCTTCATAAAAATCTGTAACAGCTACCCAATTTGTAGATCATGCAGAGAAGAGAGAAGACAAATCGTGAGAAATAATCTAGCATGGCAATTCCTGGGAGTTGTCTTGTGCATTTTTATTTCACCTACAGTAACTTCTGCAAAACAGCAGCTTTGGCTCAAGCCACAGGAATAAGCAAAGTGGGCAGAAGTGCTTATATGGAGTTGACCATTCACTCATTATGGTTCCCAACCCCAGAGGTGAGAAGAGGCATTCATAGGCCTTTCTTCATATTATAGCTCCTAAAACCAAAAATATCATCATAACATTTTTACGGGAGGGGGACTTAAATAAACCTTACCTCTACAGGAGAAAACAACGATCGACTTGCTTAGAACCCCTCAACTTTCCCGGATGTGAGAAACACAGACCCAACTTTGACCTATTGACAGACAGCCATCGTTGCACAAGTCAGGTGTTTTCTATGTGTTTGTGTGTGTGAAAGAGAGAGAGAGTGTGTATTAAACTCACACATGCTGAATCTAGGTGGCGAGGAGGTCATGTTCCGGTGCTCCCGACCCTTTCACTTTCCCAGAGCTGCTCGCTTGAGACACAGAAAACAAATCCTGGCACATCTGCCGAGGCACTGGAGGAAATCATCAGGATCCTGTCAGACAGCTGCATTAGAATAGCTCATGAAATTGTCTCCCGAGTGGCGCAGCATTCTAAGGCACTTCATGGTTGTGTTGCGGCATCACTCTAATGACTCCTTGTTGTGGACCGGGCGCCTGCAGGCTGACTACGGTCGGTTGGGAGTTGACCGGTGTTTTCTCTGACACATTGGTGCAGCTGGTTTCTGGGTTAAGCGGGTGGGTGTTAAAACCTCTTGAAACTCTGAGGGCGCAATTTCATTTTTGGATGAAAAACGTTCCCGTTTTAAACAAGATATTTTGTCACAAAAAGATGCTCGACTATGCATATAATTGATAGCTTTGGAAAGAAAACACTCTGAATTTTCCAGAACTGCAAAGATATTGTCTGTGAGTGCCCTAGAACAGGAGCTACAGGCAAAACCAAGATGAAACGGCAACCAGGAAATGAGCAGGATTTTTGAGGCTCTGTTTTCCATTGTCTCCTTATATGGCTGTGAATGCGAGAGGAATGAGCCTGCCCTATCTATCGTTTCCCCAAGGTGTCTGCAGCATTGTGACGTATTTGTAGGCATATCATTGGAAGATTGACCATAAGAGACTACATTTTCCAGGTGTCCGCCTGGTATCCTCCGTCGAAATTGGTGCATCATTTTCAGCTGCTGGTATTTTTCCATGGGATTCTGAGGGGAAAGCAGGCTTCCACGAACGGCATATCAATGAAGAGATATGTGAAAAAACACCTTGAGGATTGATTCTAAACAACGTTTGCCATGTTTCGGTCGATATTATGGAGTTAATTCGGAAAAAGTTTGACGTTTTGGTGACTGAATTTTCGGTTTGTTTCGGTAGCCAAATGTGATGTACAAAACGGAGCGATTTCTCCTACACAAAGATTCTTTCAGGAAAAACTGAACATTTGCTATGTAACTGAGAGTCTCCTCATTGAAAACATCCGAAGTTCTTCAAAGGTAAATGATTTTATTTATTTGGTTATCTGGTTTTTGTGAAAATGTTGCGTGCTAAATGCTACGCAAAATGCTAAGCTAGCTTGCAATACTCTTACACAAATGCTTGAATTGCTATGGTTCAAAAGCATATTTTGAAAATCTGAGATGACAGTGTTGTTAAGAAAAGGCTAAGCTTGAGAGCAGGCATATTATTTTCATTTCATTTGCGATTTTCAGAAATCGTTAACGTTGCATTATGCTAATGAGCCTGAGGCTGTATTCACGATCCCGGATCCGGGATGGGTAGTATCAAGATTAAGAAGCGCGGTTTGGGCGGGTCATGTTTCGGATGACGCATGACTCGACTTCGGCCTCTACCGAGCCCGTTGGAGAGTTGCGGCGATGAGATCATAATCATGAAATTGGGGAGAAAATATCACATGAAATTGCTGTGAGGACAAGTAAACAGGCCTATTGCACATTCTGAAATATATATGGAGGTGCAACCGAAGGCTTCAGATTCTTCCGTGTCTGGGTTTGGGGGCTTAATGACAACAGGCTTGAGAGTATACAGTTGGCTCAAAATAAGCACTTCATTTAGCTTCTGTACATTATTTTTGAATTACTCCCGATAACGACATGCTCCAGTTTAGATGACACTGTCATGACAATCACAAGTTGCATTTGTCAGGCATCAAATTTCATAGTGTTTTCTCTACAACACACATCAAGATTTGGTAAAACTAGTGAAAGAGTTTTTGAAAACCTTTTGTTATATAAGTACACATTTGGTGACTAGGCTGGAAAGTCAATACAAACTCGAGGCAGTAAATAAGGATATTGTTGGGCAGGTAATTTTGTTCACAATGATCTTTCATTTCTGCATAATAAATCATTTAAGGTGCACTCAATGGTGTATATTTAGAAAGTAGTCCTAGTACAACATTTCCCTTGGGCCTAAACAAGATCACAATGCATTGTTGATGCAATGCACCGCATAATAAACAGCGAATATTAAATGTTACCCAATATATTGGAGGAAATCATTTTTTCCCACGTATATAGGCAGGAACTCCAACCCATAGAACTTCACGATAAACAAATGACCCTTGCCATGCCCAGCGTTAATATATCATTTATGGCACGCCTCGGTGCCTGACAACATTTGGATTTATTGTCATTATAACCCTTCGCCGCCATGCGTAAGTCATGTGCTCTGACTTATTCTAAGTAGTTACCAGTCATTTACTGATAAGCCAGAGGGACAAGGAATAATATTAGGAAATAATACAGAGAAATGTGCATATAGGTAGATAACCACACGTCTTTATGTCAGCGACCGTCCTCCTGTGCAAACCGCCGCATGTATGCGGAGGGAATGACGTTGGTGTGACAAAGAGGCGCATGGGATATGCTCGGCTTCCTTCTGCCAGTCAGCTGGTGCATGGTTCTGTGAATAGGAGACCGCTCTAACCTTTTAATATACGCAGCCTGACAGCTTCCTTCTGCCAGTCAGCTGGTGCATGGTTCTGTGAATAGGAGACCGCTCTAACCTTTTAAAATACGCAGCCTGACAGCTTCCTTCTGCCAGTCAGCTGGTGCATGGTTCTGTGAATAGGAGACAGCTCTAACCTTTTAATATACGCAACCTGACAGCTTCCTTCTGCCAGTCAGCTGGTGCAGGGTTCTGTGAATAGGAGACCGCTCTAACCTTTTAATATACGCAGCCTGACATCTTCCTTCTGCCAGTCTGCTGGTGCATGGTTCTGTGAATAGGAGACCGATCTAACCTTTTTAATATACGCAGCCTGACAGCTTCCTTCTGCCAGTCAGCTGGTGCATGGTTCTGTGAATAGGAGACAGCTCTAACCTTTTAATATACGCAGCCTGACAGCTTCCTTCTGCCAGTCAGCTGGTGCATGGTTCTGTGAATAGGAGACCGCTCTAACCTTTTAAAATACGCAGCCTGACAGCTTCCTTCTGCCAGTCAGCTGGTGCATGGTTCTGTGAATAGGAGACAGCTCTAACCTTTTAATATACGCAGCCTGACAGCTTCCTTCTGCCAGTCAGCTGGTGCAGGGTTCTGTGAATAGGAGACCGCTCTAACCTTTTAATATACGCAGCCTGACATCTTCCTTCTGCCAGTCAGCTGGTGCATTGTTCTGTGAATAGGAGACCGATCTAACCTTTTTAATATACGCAGCCTGACAGCTTCCTTCTGCCAGTCAGCTGGTGCATGGTTCTGTGAATAGGAGACAGCTCTAACCTTTTAATATACGCAGCCTGACAGTGATCATTGTCATGCAAAACAAAATCATTTGAAGGATGTTGACACACCATTACAAGGGAGCAGTCCCCAGAATTCCCCAAACCAAGCATCTTCAAACCCTCACACAAAAAAAAGTTTATCTTCACTCGAGAGCCACCAGTCAGGTGACAGATCGGCAAGACGTGCAAGTCTCTGTCTTCGACTTTGTCCAACCAGTCCTGCCATAATAGCAGGCTCCCGGTAGATGCAGTTGTCAATGGCTAAAGATCCCACTTCCCTGCATCATTGTACACTCTGAGAAAATCACTGTGAATTCAAAGAGTCCTTTCTAATGGTGAGCCAGATAATCATTCAATCATACACCTGTGAGATTGTCTGGAGTTAGTTCATTTGAGCTGGAAAAAAGCTGGTTCATTTTTCCCATCACTCCATCCTTTCATGTAATGTATTTTTCTCCTGTCCTGGTCATCATCCTAAAAATATATAATATTAGCTGATGGTCATTTGGCCATTTATGATATCATGTCGCCATTTTATTGAGAACAAGATCTTGAAAGTATGAGAAGAAACCGGACATTGTCCAGCCCTTTTTGGACAGGCCTAAAAATGGCTGAGAAATACCTTTTGATGACGTCCTCGTGGCACTTTTTTAGGACCTTATCATTGGCACTGATATGGTGCTGGATATAATTAATATGTGGTTTAAATGTCAACTTTAGTGTTTTATAGAATATCCCTCTGGTTTATGGAGGTAAGGTTCCGTCTGGGAGTTAAGCTCAAGAAAACAGTTTAATTGGTTGCCTTCTTCATTCAAAAGGTGACACCTGTCCTCCTCCTCCTTTCTGGAGATCTGAAACTGTCTGCGTCCCAAATGGCAGCCTAATATTCCCTATGTAGAGTACTACTTTTGACCTGGGCCTATTAGGCTCTGGTCAAAGGTAATGCACTACACGGGGAGTAGGGTGTCATTTGGGATGCAACCACAGACTGACTTATATTCTGTACATGGACAGCGAAGCCACTTTACTTGAAGTAGACTCATCCTAATTTATACCCGAGGAGCAATTTTGTTTTGCCGTAGGTTTACATACAGACAACATGTAAGCATAAATACTGCAGATGTACTACGTAATACAATGGATGAAAATTAATATAGCCAACCTGGAAAATGTAGTCACAGAACACGTCACTTGCATCATTATGTAAAAAAAAAACAATATCCTATCATACATAATTCCTATGGAAATCAGGGTTGGGGTCATTCAGAATTTTATTAAATTCAAACAATGTATATTGAATTTAACTTCAATTGGCCACACCCCATATGAAGCGGAATTTGAATTGAAGGAAGTAGAATTGAATTCAAACCAGTTCAAACCAATTCATCTGAGACGTGAAACATGAAAATCTTTTAGCAAAAGTATAAGCAACTTATTAATGCAAAGAATACAAATACTAATATCCTTATCAGACAGATGTTTTGCATGGACGATACATTGGAGATAATATGAGACAAGTACTGGAAACAATAGAACACTTTGAAAATCTGGGAAACCAAGCCTGGTAATCATAGCTGACATACAACCAAATCATGTACTGTCACACCCTGACCATAGTTTATTTGTATTTTTCTATGTTTTGGTTGGTCAGGGTGTGATCTGAGTGGACATTCTATGTTGGATGTCTTGTTTGTCTATTTCTATGTCTGGCCTGATATGGTTCTCAATCAGAGGCAGGTGTTAGTCATTGTCTCTGATTGGGAACCATATTTAGGTAGCCTGGGTTTCACTGTGTGTTTGTGGGTGATTGTTCCTGTCTCTGTGTTTGTTGCACTAGATAGGGCTGTTTTGGTTTTCCACGTTTGTTGTTTTGTATTGTTCGTGTTTCATCTTCATTAAAGATGTATCTCACTAACCACGCTGCATTTTGATCCGATCCTTGTTCCACCTCTTCATCGGAGGAGGAGTTGGAAGAAACCCGTTACAGAATCACACACCACAACAGGACCAAGCGGCGTGGTGACAAGCAGCGGCAGCAGGAGCAGCGATCACAGGACTTCTGGACTTGGGAGGAGATATTGGACGGAAAGGGACCCTGGGCACAGCCTGGAGAATATCGCCGTCCCAAGGAAGAACTGGAGGCGGGGAAAGCGGAGAGGCGCTGGTTTGAAGATGCAGCACGGCGACGCGGTTGGAAGCCCGAGAGTCAGCCCCAAAAATGTCTTGGGGGGGGGCTCACAGGGAGTATGGCTACGCCAGATAGGAGACCTGCGCAAACTTCCTGTGCTTACCGGGGGGCTAGAGAGACCGGGCACGCACCGTGTTATGCTGTGGTGCGCACGGTGTCTCCAGTGCGGGTGCATAGCCCGGTGCGTTCTATTCCAGCTCCGCGTATTGGCCGGGCTAGATTGAGTGTCGAGCCAAATGCCATGAAGCCAGCTCTACGCATCTGGACCCAGTGCGTCTCCTTGGGCCGGCTTACATGGCACCAGCCTTACGCTCGGTGTCCCCGGTTCGCCTGCATAGCACAGTGCGGGCTATTCCACCTTGCCGCACAGGCAGAGCGACCGGGAGTATTCAACCAGGTAAGGTTGGGCAGGCTCGGTGCTCAAGAGCTCCAGTGCGCCTGCACGGTCCGGTCTACCCAGTACCACCTCCACACCCCAGCCCTCCGGTGGCTGCTCCCCGCACCAGGCTTCCTGTGCGTGTCCTCGGCCCAGTACCACCAGTGCCAGCACCACGCATCAGACCTACTGTGCGCCTCACCTCTCCAGCGCTGCCGGAGCCTTCCTCCTCTCCTGTGCTGCTGGAGTCTCCCGCCTGTTCAGCGCAGCCAGAGCCTTCCTCCTCTCCTGCGTTGTTGGAGTCTCCCGCCTGTTTAGCGCCAGTCTGCAGGGAGCAGCCAGAGCTGTCAGTCTGCATAGAGCAGCCAGAGCTGTCAGTCTGCATGGAGCAGCCAGAGCTGCCAGTCTGCATGGAGCAGCCGGAGCTGCCAGTCTACATGGAGCTGCCAGTCTGCATGGAGCTGCCAGTCTGCAAGGAGCTGCCAGTCTGCAAGGAGCTGCCAGTCTGCATGGAGCTGTCAGTCTGCAAGGAGCTGCCAGTCTGCAGGGAGCTGCCAGAGCTGCTAGTCTGCATGGAGCAGCCAGAGCTGCCAGTCTGTAAGAAGCCGCCAGAGCCGCCAATCTGCATGGAGCAGCCAGAGCCGCCAGTCAGCATGGAGCATCCAGAGCTGTCAGTCTGCCAGGATCCACCAGTCAGCCAGACTATTCCAGATCTGCCAGTCAGCCAGACTCTTCCAGATCTGCCAGTCAGCCAGACGCTTCCAGATCTGCCAGTCAGCCGGACTCTTCCGGATCTGCCGGTCAGCCGGACTCTTCCGGATCTGCCGGTCAGCCGGACTCTTCCGGATCTGCCGGTCAGCCGGACTCTTCCGGATCTGCCGGTCAGCCGGACTCTTCCGGATCTGCCGGTCAGCCGGACTCTTCCGGATCTGCCGGTCAGCCGGACTCTTCCGGATCTGCCGGTCAGCCGGACTCTTCCGGATCTGCCGGTCAGCCGGACTCTTCCGGATCTGCCGGTCAGCCGGACTCTTCCGGATCTGCCGGTCAGCCGGACTCTTCCGGATCTGCCGGTCAGCCGGACTCTTCCGGATCTGCCGGTCAGCCGGACTCTTCCGGATCTGCCGGTCAGCCGTCAGACTCTTCCGGATCTGCCGGTCAGCCGGACTCTTCCGGATCTGCCGGTCAGCCGGACTCTTCCGGATCTGCCGGTCAGCCGGACTCTTCCGGATCTGCCGGTCAGCCGGACTCTTCCGGATCTGCCGGTCCGGACTCTTCCGGATCTGCGGTCAGCCGGACTCTTCCGGATCTGCCGGTCAGCCGGACTCTTCCGGATCTGCCGGTCAGCCGGACTCTTCCGGATCTGCCGGTCAGCCGGACTCTTCCGGATCTTCCGCCGGATCTGCCGATCTGCCGGTCAGCCGGACTCTTCCGGATCTGCCGGTCAGCCGGACTCTTCCGGATCTGCCGGTCAGCCGGACTCTTCCGGATCTGCCGGTCAGCCGGACTCTTCCGGATCTGCCGGTCAGCCGGACTCTTCCGGATCTGCCGGTCAGCCGGACTCTTCCGGATCTGCCGGTCAGCCGGACTCTTCCGGATCTGCCGGTCAGCCGGACTCTTCCGGATCTGCCGGTCAGCCGGACTCTTCCGGATCTGCCGGTCAGCCGGACTCTTCCGGATCTGCCGGTCAGCCGGACTCTTCCGGATCTGCCGGTCAGCCGGACTCTTCCGGATCTGCCGGTCAGCCGGACTCTTCCGGATCTGCCGGTCAGCCGGACTCTTCCGGATCTGCCGGTCAGCCGGACTCTTCCGGATCTCGGTCAGCCGGACTCTTCCGGATCTGCCGGTCAGCCGGACTCTTCGGATCTGCCGGTCAGCCGGACTCTTCCGGATCCGCCGGTCAGCCGGACTCTTCCGGATCCGCCGGTCAGCCGGACTCTTCCGGATCCGCCGGTCAGCCGGACTCTTCCGGATCCGCCGGTCAGCCGGACTCTTCCGGATCCGCCGGTCAGCCGGACTCTTCCGGATCCGCCGGTCAGCCGGACTCTTCCGGATCCGCCGGTCAGCCGGACTCTTCCGGATCCGCCGGTCAGCCGGACTCTTCCGGATCCGCCGGTCAGCCGGACTCTTCCGGATCCGCCGGTCAGCCGGACTCTTCCGGATCCGCCGGTCAGCCGGACTCTTCCGGATCCGCCGGTCAGCCGGACTCTTCCGGATCCGCCGGTCAGCCGGACTCTTCCGGATCCGCCGGTCAGCCGGACTCTTCCGGATCCGCCGGTCAGCCGGACTCTTCCGGATCCGCCGGTCAGCCGGACTCTTCCGGATCCGCCGGTCAGCCGGACTCTTCCGGATCCGCCGGTCAGCCGGACTCTTCCGGATCCGCCGGTCAGCCGGACTCTTCCGGATCCGCCGGTCAGCCGGACTCTTCCGGATCCGCCGGTCAGCCGGACTCTTCCGGATCCGCCGGTCAGCCGGACTCTTCCGGATCCGCCGGTCAGCCGGACTCTTCCGGATCCGCCGGTCAGCCGGACTCTTCCGGATCCGCCGGTCAGCCGGACTCTTCCGGATCCGCCGGTCAGCCGGACTCTTCCGGATCCCGCCTTCGGATCCCGGCCGGACTCTTCCCGATCCGCCGGTCAGCCGGACTCTTCCCGATCCGCCGGTCAGCCGGACTCTTCCCGATCCGCCGGTCAGCCGGACTCTTCCCGATCCGCCGGTCAGCCGGACTCTTCCCGATCCGGTCAGCGGACTCTTCCCGATCCGCCGGTCAGCCGGACTCTTCCCGATCCGCCGGTCAGCCGGACTCTTCCGGATCCGCCGGTCAGCCGGACTCTTCCGGATCCGCCGGTCAGCCGGACTCTTCCGGATCCGCCGGCCAGCCGGACTCTTCCGGATCCGCCGGCCAGCCGGACTCTTCCGGATCCGCCGGCCAGCCGGACTCTTCCGGATCCGCCGGCCAGCCAGGATCTGCTGGATTCAACTGCCTGGCTGAGCTTCCTCTCGGTACTGGGCTTCCTCTCAGCCCCGAGCTTCCCCTCAGCGCTGAGCTTCCCCTCAGCGCTGAGCTTCCCCCTGTCCCGAGCTGCCCCTCTGTCCCGAGCTGCCCCCCTGTCCCGAGCTGCCCCCCTGTCCCGAGCTGCCCCCCTGTCCCGAGCTGCCCCCCTGTCCCGAGCTGCCCCCCTGTCCCGAGCTGCCCCCCTGTCCCGAGCTGCCCCTCTGTCCCGTGTTATTTAGTAGGGTTGCTGTGGCTAGGAGGTCACGGAAGTGGACAAGGTGGGGGAGGACTACGGTGAAGTGGGGGCCACGTCCAGCACCGGAGCCGCCACCGCGGACAGATGCCCACCCAGACCCTCCCCGATAGGTTCAGGTTTTGCGGCCGGAGTCCGCACCTTGGGGGGGGACATACTCGGAATTCATATCCCAAAATAAATAAATGATCTCACTACAATAAATGTTAATAGAAAGTTAGCAAAAATAGGCAAGATCTTGCCACCATGGAAAGGAAAATACCTGTGTATTTGTAGAAGAATCACCCTGATTAACTCTTTAGTCATATTCCAGTTTACCTATTTGCTTATGGCCTTGCCTCCACCTAGTGATTTGCTTTTTAAATTATGTGAGCAAATACTATTCAATTCTAATTGGAATGGCAATCCAGACAAAATGAAATTGGCTTTAAACGATCTTGAATTCGGAGGGCAGAATGATGACATAGTAAAGCATTTGACCTCTCACTAAAGGCTTCAGTCATACAAAGGTTCTACTTAAATCTGAACTGGTTCTGTAGCAGATTAGTAAGAATGTCTCACCCAATGTTCAAGAATGGCCTTTTCCCATTTATTCAGATTACAACCTCTCACTTCTGGGGAAAATCCAAAATAGGAAAATTGGTTGCAATCTCAGATTAATCCAACAGAAATATTCTGGTGAAAAATATATGGAAATGTCTGCTCTACTCAAAGTTGCAACCAAATAATTGCGGCATTACCACAAAAATGGAAGAGGCAAGTGGAAGGGGGAGAAAGTAAGAAACGTGTCTGGATGCCCTGCATTAAAGACCAACATTGGCTAAAGAAAATTGTGATGAATAAAAAAGTATACATGTTTAATTTAAGAACCAAATGTACATACACATTTTTGCCACACAGGTTGCAAAATAATTGGGAAGAGATTTTCGATGTACCGACTTCATGGCACATGGTTTATGAACTGATACACAAATCAACACTGGATTAAAAGAAAATGTTTTTCAATTCAAATTATTATAGAAAATTCTTGCAACCAATATAATGTTATATATATGGGGGATACAACCATCCCAGCACTGGATATTTTACTGCAAAGACACAGAAGCATTAGATAATTTGTTTTGGTACAACTGGAGCTAACTCTGCAAATATCACTGCTGGTTGATTTGAAAAGTCATAGTCAAACGATCAATAATATATTTCATTTACAATAAAAAGGTTCAGAACTTTTGTGAAACAGCAAGGTTGAAAAATATAAGGCAAAAATGGATGGTGTTCAGAGATAGATGGGAAGGGTTGAGTGGAGCTGAAGGACGGGACTAAAAACAAACAAAAGATAATTATTGTATACTGTGTCAGTAAAATGTATATAGTATGATGCAGTGGGGAGAACAAGTATTTGATACACTGCCAATTTTGCAGGTTTTCCTACTTACAAAGCATGTAGAGGTCTGTAATTTTTATCATAGGTACACTTCAAATGTGAGAGACAGAATATAAAACAAAAATCCAGAAAATCACATTGTATGATTTTTAAGTGACATAAGTATTTGATCACCTCCCAACCAGTAGGAATTCTGGCTCTCACAGACCTGTTAGTTTTTCTTTAAGAACCCCCCTTGTTCTCCACTCATTACCTGTATTAACTGCACCTGTTTGAACTCGTTACCTGTATAAAAGACACCTGTCCACACACTCAATCAAACAGACTCCAACCTCTCCACAATGGCCAAGACCTGAGAGGGTGTAAGGACATCAGGGATAAAATTGTAGACCTGCAGAAGGCTGGGATGGGCTACAGGACAATAGGCAAGCATCTTGGTGAGAAGACCACAACTGTTGGCGCAATTATTAGAAAATGGAAGAAGTTCAAGATGACGACCAATCACCCTCGGTCTGGGGCTCCATGCAAGATCTCACATCGTGAGGTGCAGTTAATACAGGTAATGAGTGGAGAACAGGAAGAGTTCTTAAAGAAAAACTAACAGGTCAGGATTCCATAGCCGCAGGCAGAACAGTTGAAACTAAAGCAGCAGCACGGCCAGATGGACTGGGGACAGCAAGGAGTCATCATGCCAGGTAGTCTTGATGGTTTGTCCTAGGGCTCAGGTCCTCCCGGAGAGCGAGATAAAGAGAGAATTAGAGAGAGCATACTTAAATTCACACAGGACACCGGATAAGACAGGAGAAGAACTCCAGATATAACAAACTGACCCTAGCCCCCCCGACACATAAACTACTGCAGCATAAATACTGGATGCTGAGACAGGATGGGTCAGAAGACACTGTGGCCCCATCCGATGATACCGCCGGACAAGGCCAAACAGGAAGAATATAACCCCACACACTTTGCCAAAGCACAGCCCCCACACCACTAGAGGGATATATTCAACCACCAACTTACCATCCTGAGACAAGGCCGAGTATAGCCCACAAAGATCTCCGCCACGGCACAACCCAAGGGGGGGGGGGCAAAGATAATAATTATTTTTCTTTGTCATGAATTGTTAGATTGTTCTCTTCCTTACTGCACTGTTTGATCTAATGCATTCTGGGAAATGTATTTTTTCTGATATTTCAAAACATTAAAATAATTATGAATTATTATAAACAACACACAACATGATCTTATAATATTTTCAGACCACTGTAATTTTTAAAGAAATTGTAAAAATAAATTTAAAAAGAAAAGGTTTCAGCCTTATGCTACATGGTATTTGTAACCATACATGATGTCAAAATGAACATTACTATGATGATGTATAGAATAAATAAGCCATATGAATTCACCGGTACACCTCCAATTGACTCAAATGATGTCAATTAACCTATCAGACGCTTCTAAAGCCATGACATCATTTTCTGGAATTTCCCAAGCTGTTTAAAGGCACAGTCAACTTAGTGTTTGTAAACTTCTGACCCACTGGAATTGTGATACAGTGAATTATATAAGTGAAATGCACAAAGTAAATGTCCTAACCAACAAAACTATAGTTTGTTAACAATAAATTTGTGGAGTGGTTGAAATGTGAGTTTTAATGACTCCAACCTAACTGTATGTAAACTTCCAAATTCAATTGTATATATGGGGGATTGGAAATGATGCAGGCAATTACATTGATGGAAGCCACAATCAATCTGTAATAGTAAAGCGTATCTACCACCCCCCCAAGTAAAAAATATTTTAAAAAAAGAATAGTTTGATTATAACTCAAAGATTATAGTCAATGTATTTTGTCATGAATTGTTAGATTGTTCTCTTCCTTCCTGCACTGTTTGATGTAATGCATTCTGGGAAATGTATTTTTTTGATATTTCAAAAACATTAAGAGAATTATTATAAACAACACACAACATGATCGTATAATATGTTCAGACCACTGTAATTTTTTAAGAAATTGTAAAAAAAAAAAAAAAAAAAGTTTTCAGCCTCATGCTACATGGTATTGGTCAAAATGAGCATTACTATGATGATGTGTAGAATAAATAAGCCATATGAACTTCATTCAATTACATTTGACTTCCTTTTCATTTAAATTCTGCTTCCGGTGGGGTGTGGCCAATTCAATTTTAATTTAAGAGCAATTCGTAACTCAATTCCGAATTGACCCCAGCCCCGATACAGGAAACACTGTGTTATCCATGTGCATTTACATTTTATCGCTCTTATCCAGAGAAATTTGGGTCAAGTGCTTTGCTCAAAAACACATTGACAGATTTTTCAACTAGTCTGCTCGGTAATTCCAACCAGTAACCTACCATTTACCAGCCCAACGCGTTTAACCGCTAGGCTACCTGCAGCATACCCACTGGGAACAAACTGGTTGAATCAACATTGATTCCACATTATTTAATTTAAAAAATCCATGTGACGACGTTGAATCAACGTGGAAACGTTTTTGGATGTGCAAAAAGACATTAACATGAAAGTACTTTCTGGATTGTAACGTTTTTTCTTTTTCCTAAATCCAATGACATGGTTCGCATTTTTATTGATTTCACGTTAGTTGACATCTCTATCAAATGTAAATCAGAACTAGTTGAACTGAAGTTTGTGCCCCTTGGGTAGGAAAGACCAAATGTAGACCTCGTAAAATTATAAGACCCTATGAATACTTGCACTCCAATATTGAGACACATCCTTTCAAAATTGAGAAGACCATTTGTTTCTAACTTTCTGATCCCATAGACGTTGTGATTGAGAGTTATTTGAGTGTCCATCCAATATTTTCCCAAATATGGTTCCCACATTATCAGAGACTAAGTGCTCTGAATTCCAAATGGTACCCTATTCCCATTATAGTGCGCTACTTCTGAACAAAGCCCATAAGTCGTTGGTCAAAATTAGTGCACAATATAGAGAAGAGCGTGATATTTGGTATGCAACTCTTGTCCAGTTCTTAATATTCTCATTATAGCAATGTAACATCACCACCACTTAGAGGTATTGACAGCATAATAGCTAGGCAGTATTTGGTCTACTAAGATGGCTTGAAAAACATCTCCAAGAGCATTTCAAGTACTTAGACTCTGGGTTATACTGCAAAACAGTGATTTTAACATGAAAATATTGGTGGGGAAAACGCAATCAACAAAGCTCATATGCATCAAAACATGTACACTACACTGGATAACCATTGAATGCACTGATAACCAATACCAGAAATTATTAAGATTCATATCAACTTTATTATCCCACCAGGGGGAAATTCATTCGGTCATGAATTTCATGTATAGTAACACAGAAACTACACAAAATAATTCATTCAAAGTGCTATAGCTACACATTTAAAGTGAAAGTGCAATATGCTGTATACTTAAGGGACCAACAGACTATCTATTATACAGCCTAATGGCTGTTGGAATAAAAGAGTCCCCATATCTATCTTTAAACGTTCTTTTGAAGAAGCCTCTTTCCCATTGTGCGGCCGCTTCTGTGACTGAATTTGGAGTGAAGGGAATGAGTACTGTCCTGTAAAATGCTTTCAAGTTTTAGGAGGATGTTTTGTGTACAGATTGGTGGCTGATTCTTGATCTATACCAATTATCCTTACCGCCATCTTAATCAAAAGCTGAAGCTTGACTTGGTCTTGCACTCGCATGTTTCTGAACACGCATATCAGACCAAAGGTCAGCACACTCTGCGGGACAGATTTATAGAACATTTGTAAGATATGGCGGTTGACAATAATTCAGTTTGCCTAAAAAAAAATAAACATTCTCTGTTGCAATTTCTTTGTCTTTGCAAAGGCACAGTCATTGAATTTCAGTTTATTTTCTATTTCGATTCCAGGGCACTTATATGTGGTCACTCTATCGACTGATTCCCCATTGATCTTCGTAAGGGGTAATGGGGTTTTGTTCCTTCTGAAATCAATTTCCATCTCTTTACTTAACGTTAATTTCAAGAAAGTTATCTGCACACCACTGGATACATTTTGACGTTTCTCTGTCCAAACCTTAAAGAGAGGCTTGGTCTGGGTGGAGGAAACCCACACCAGCTGTGTCATCTGCATATTTAAAACAATGTGTGGGCTGCGTCAGAGGCTTGACGATGGTTCGTGTACAGTATCAGTAGAAGGGGCTGTTGTATTCACCGTTGTAGATGTCACTTGTTGAGTACGGTTCACAAGGAATCTACTAATTCACTTGATCAGTAGAGAGTTGACACCCAAGTTCAACAGCTTATCCAACAGTAGCTTATCCACCAGGGGTTGGATGGTGTTAATTGCGCTACTGAAGTCAATGAATACAATTTTCACTAGGCTGTTAGCCTTTTCTAAATGTTCGCAGATATTGTTCAGCATGACCAGTGACGCATCATGAAATTAGTTTTGAGCCACACACAAACGTTAACACATTTGGGTTATGATCAGCTTGTGGCCACTTTCCATATCTTTGGCTCATTTAGCATGAAAGACCACATTAGTCGAGCATACTTTTATGGTGTAAACTAGATAGTTATCAGTTATCAAGGTAAGACCCAGATGCAGACACGTCGAATTGACAATGGTTCAATATTCTATATACAGGGGCAGGTAATAGACAGGTCAAGGCAGGCAGGGGTCAAAACCAGGAGGGCGAGAAAAAGAGAGACTGGGAAAAGCAGGAGCTGAGAACAAAAACGCTGGTTGACTTGACAAACAGAGACGGACAATGGCTATTCCCTCGCTTCACGTATTGCACCGTTAAAGTATTTCTAACTAACCCTTCTTCTACATGTGATTCCATGTGATTACAGTCAGTCTGCCATGAAACATCAACAATTTGACATGTAGCCTATAGGATATTCAAATCAAATTATGTTGGTCACATACACATGGTTAGCAGATGTTAACACGAGTGTAGTGATATGCTTGTGCTTCTAGTTCCCAACCGTGCAGTAATATCTAACAAGTAATCCAAGAATTTCACAACAACTTCCTTATGCACACACAAGTTTAAAGGGATGAATAAGAATATGCACATATAAATATATGGATGAGCAATGGCCGTGCGGCATAGGCAAGATGCAATAGATGGTATAGAGTACAGAATATACATATGAGATGAGTAAGGTAGGGTATATAAACATTATATAAAGTAGCATTGTTTAAAGTGACTAGTGATACATTTATTACATCCAATTATTAAAGTGACTAGAGATTTGAGTCTATATGTTGGCAGCAGTGTTGAGGATCAGCGGGGTGGAGATGTTGTTTCCTACCCTCACCACCTGGGGGCGGCCCGTCAGAAAGTCCAGGACCCAGTTGCACAGGGTGGTGTCGAGACCCAGGGTCTCGAGCTTAATGACGAGTTTGGAGGGTACTATGGTGTTAAATGCTGAGCTGTAGTCAAGAACAGCATTCTTACATAGGTATTCCTCTTGTCCAGATGGGTTAGGGCTGTGTGATTGTGATTGAGTTGTTTGTGGACCTATTGGGGCGGTAAGCAAATTGGAGTGGGTCTAAGGTATCAGGTAGGGTGGAGGTGATATGATCCTTGACTAGTCTCTCAAAGCACTTCATAATGACAGAAGTGATTGCTACGGGGCGATAGTCATTTAGCTCAGTTACCTTAGATTTCTTGGGAACAGGAATAATGGTGGCCCTCTTGAAACATGTGGGCACAGCAGACTGGGATAGGGATTGATTGAAAATGTCCGTAAACACACCAGCCAGCTGGTCTGCACATGCTCTGAGGACGTGGCTTGGGATGCCGTCTGGCCAGGCAGCCTTGTGAGGGTTAACAAGTCTAAATGTTTTACTCACGTTGGCCAAGTTGAAGGAGAGCCAACAGGTTTTGGTAGTGGACCGTGTCAGTGGCACTGTTTTGTCCTCAAAGCGTGCAAGAAGTTGTTTAATTTGTCTGGGAGCAAGACATCAGTTTCCGCGATGGGGCTGGTTTCCTTTTTGTAATCCATGATTGACTGTAGACACTGCCACATACGTCTCGTGTTTGAGCCATTGAATTGCAACTCCACCTTGTCTCTATACTGACGCTTAGCTTGTATGATTGCCTTGCAGGGGGAATAGCTACACTGTTTGTATTCGGTCATGTTTCTGGTTGCCTTGCCATGATTAAAAGCAGTGGTTCGCGCGTTCAGTTTTGCCCAAATGCTGCCATAAATCCACGGTTTCTGGTTAGGGAAGGTGTTAATAGTCACCATGGGTACAACATCACGATGCACTTGCTAATAAATTCGCTCACCGAGTCAGCATATACATCAATGTTGTCGTCTGAGGCTATCCGGAACATATCCCAGTCCATGTGATTGAAGCAATCTTAAAGTGTGGAATCCGATTGGTCGACCAGAGTTTATCAGACCTGAGCATGGGAGTTTCCTGTTTTAGTTTCTGTCTATAGGCAGGAAGCAAAAAAATGGAGTCATGGTCAGATTTGCTGTAACGAGGGCGGGGGAGAGCTTTGTATGTGTTGCATAAGTTAGAGTAGCAATGATCCAGAATGCTGCCAGCTCAAGTCACGCATTCGATATGCTGATCAAATTTAGGGAGCCTTGTTTACAGATTAGCTTTGTTAAAATCCCCTGCTACAATAAATGCAGCCTCAGGATAAATGGGTTCCAGTTCACATAGAGTCCAGTGAAGTTCTTTCAGGGCCTTCGAGGTGTCTGCTTGGGGGGGGGGGGTGTACACGGCTGTGATTATAATCGAAGAGATTTCTTTTGGTAGATAATGATTGTAAGGAATAGAAGGTCAGGTGAACAAAAGGACTTGAGTTCCTGTATGTTGATATGATTACACCACAAATCGTTAATCGTAAGGCATACACACCCACCCTTCTTCTTACCGGAGAGGTGTTTGATTCTGTCGGCACGGTGCGTGAAGAAACCGGGTGGCAGTTCCGACTCCGACAACATATCCCGAGTGAGACATGTTCCCGTAAAACAGAGAATGTTACAATCTGCCCATTCTGTGGCGCCGTTGTTTTGGGTCAGCTACTGGGATTAAATCCATTGTCCTGGGTGGTGGTCCAAACAGAGGATCCGCTTCGGGAAAGTGGTATTCCTGGTAGTAATGTTGGTAAGTTGACGTTGCTCTAATATCCTATAGTTCTTCCCGGCTGTATGTAATAAGACTTAAAATTTCCTGGGGTAACAATATAAGAAATAATATATTTAAAAAAACAAAATGCTGCATAGTTTCCTAAGAACGCGAAGCGAGGCGACCCTCTCTGTCAGTGTCATCTTGTAGCCCATATATTAGCTAGCCTACCTCAAAACAAATGTTAGCCACTGCTCCTTGATCCACCACCAACCACATGCCTTGATTCTTATTTTTCCAGCTTGCTATATTTTAATGGATAGCAATATTTTAATGTTTAGGTGGCTAATGAGCACAGAGACGATTTATCTCTACATTTCCTTCATAACGATACGTTTTTAAATGATTTGCTGGGCGATAGCTAAGCTAGTCAACATGTTTCAGCTAGCTAAGCTACCTAGCTTGAAGGTGTGTTAACAGTGCGTGTTAAAAACAGATCACTTCCATTCAAAGTTAGGTGGGCATAAGACATTGATTTATCTGTTGCCAATGACAATGAGCCTTCTTGGGCGGGCACTTCTACTGTAAATCAATTGAGGACTGAAGAGGGGCTTTTGCTGGCTAGCTCTCCCAGCAGGTGCTGTGGTGACGTAGTGTCCTTATCAGTGACAGCACCCTGAGCCAATCACTTGCAACCAGAGAAGATCAGCGACGCCTACGCTCTGGACTTTCTCTGTCTTCCTCTCCAACACAGAAAACACTGAGCGAGGCTGAAACAGCTGCCAACAAAAATATACCAAAACAACAATACAATGGGAAAGTGACCACATATGCTTTATTAGATCAAGCTATTTTTTTTAATAAAATAAAATTGTTTGCTAACCGATATGATATATTCTTGTGATATTAAATAACAGAATTGGATGCAAATCTCTTGGATATTGCAGTTTCCCCATGTAACGTATCACTAATGTAACCAAGATATCTGCCTTTCCTTCACTAGATCTGTGATACAGCTTCTGTGTCAAGAATGAAATACATGACTAATTATGTATGCTGTGAGAGGAGGTGAAGACTATATATTCCATTGCTGAATATGAAGTTGTTAGCGCAGAGGTTGCATACTCACAGAGCTGGTGGAACCAACACTGCATGACACCAGTAGGTATCCATGGATACGGAGTGAGCCGCCAGTCTGGGTAAGATAATACTGAACTGCTATCAGACATTAATGGCTTGATTTATAACCCATTAACTGCCATAGTGCCTCTCCCAAAAGATAGCTCTCCTGAAGTAGTGATTCAATCTGATGTTAGTGACAGGGGCAAGACCAAGTCTGCTACCTTTGAACGGTAGGTTACATAATGTTGCCTAGGTCCTTTTCCTCACTCGGTTATTTCATTGCATATTTGTTTAAGAGTGGAGGCAAGGTGACAGGGCTGTATAAAATGTACAGTTGAAGTCGGAAGTTTACATACACTTATGTTGGAGTCATTAAAACTCGTTTTTCAACCACTCCACAAATTTCTTGTTAAAACAAACTATAGTTTTGGCAAGTCGGTTAGGACAGCTATTATGTGCATGACACAAGTAATTTGTCCAACAATTGTTTACAGACAGATTATTTCACTGTATCACAATTCCAGTGGGTCAGAAGTTTAAATACACTAAGTAGACTGTGCCTTTAAACAGCTTGGAATATTCCAGAAAAGGATATCATGGCTCCAGAAGCTTCTGATAGGCTAATTGACATCATTTGAGTCAATTGGAGGTCTACCTGTGGATGTATTTCAAGGCCTAAAGTATAAACACCATGGGTCCACACAGCCGTCATACCGCTCAGGAAGGAGACGCGTTCTGTCTCTTCGAGGTGAACGTACTTTGGTGCGAAAAGTGCAAATCAATCCCAGAACAACAGCAAAGGACCTTGTGAAGATGCTGGAGGAAACGGGTACAAAAGTAAAACGAGTCCTATATCGACATAACCTGAAAAGCCGCTCAGCAAGAAAGAAGCCACTGCTCCAAAACAGCCATAAAAAAAGCCAGACTACGGTTTGCAACTGCACATGGGGACAAAGATTGTACTTTTTGGAGAAATTTCCTCTGCTCTGATGAAACAAAAATAGAACTGTTTGGCCAGAATAACCATTGTTATGCTTGGAAGAAAAGGGGGAGGTTTTGCAAGCCAAAGAACACCATCCAAACTGTGAAGCACGGGGGTGGCAGCATCATGTTGTGGGAGTGCTTTGCTGCAGTAGGGACTGGTGCACATCACAAAATAGATGGCGTCATGAGGATTAAAAATGATGTGGATATATTGAAGCAACATCTCAAGACATCAGTCAGGAAGTTAAAGCTTGGTCGCAAATGGGTCTTCCAAATGGACAATAACCCCAAGCATACTTCCAAAGTTGTGGCAAATGGCTTAAGGACAACAAAGTCAAGGTATTGGAGTGGCCATCACAAAGCCCTGACCTCAAGCCTATAGAAAATCTGTGGGCAGAACTGAAAACGTGTGTGTGAGCAAGGAGGCCTACAAACCTGACTCGGTTACACCAGCTCTGTCAGGAGGAATGGGCCAAAATTCATCCAATTTATTGTGGGAAGCTTGTGGAAGGCTACCCAAAACGTTTGACCCAAGTTAAGCAATTTAATGGCAATGCTACCAAATATTAATTGAGTGTATGTAAACTTCTGACCCACTGGGAATGTAGTGAAAGAAATAAAAGATGAAATAAATCATTCTCTCTACTATTATTCTGACATTTCGCATTCTTAAAATAAAGTGGTGATCCTAACTAACCTAAGACAGGGAATGTTTCCTCTGATTAAATGTTAGGAATTGTGAAAAACTGAGCCTAAATGTATTTGGCTAATGTGTATGTAAACTTCTGACTTCAACTGTACATGCAAAATAGAGGGAAACTTTCTTCACTGCTATGACTATATCTCTCTTACACATACAATGTGTGTCACTTTGTATTGTTCTAATCCTATATTCTGCTATAGGCGTGATCAGGCCACATGACTCATTGATATGAACTGAGCACATCATGACGAAATTACCCCCCACCCCCTTCCACTTATTGGTGCTCCCTTGCTCATCGAAGTTATTATTGCAGGATTGAGGCTGCCATCACAGGACACTAAAGAAGCTGGGATCCCGACCAGGAGAATGTGTGCCCTTGTCCAACCAGCACCAGTAATTGAATGTATTGAGCATCTTAAGCTCACTTTGATAGCCCAGCGGAGTCAGATGGGGGGTTATCTCAACAAAAAGGAATTAGACAAAGGTGAGGCTTCCCAGATTGTGAATTACTGTCACCACACTTGATCAATTTCAGACTAAAGGGGATTTAAATGGGACTTTGTCATTGTGTATTTTTGTCCAGGGGATCAGAGTATGACCATGGTTTACATGTCCTGGAAAGGCTGGAAAGATAGATATGCTAGCCTTGCTAGCCACTTCAAATGAACTACAACTTTGGGACAGCCATGAGAATGTCAGATCTCAAAAGTAGTTTTTTTGGAATTCAATCTTCCTCCCAGAAGTACAGTAAACTTTTGGGACTTGATTCTCAAACCTATCAGTAGCACTTTGCATGTTTTTGACTGACCGTTTGGAGGTCCAGGCAATGGAGTATCAGTTTTCATGGATAATTATTTGAGTCTAATGTTCTCACACAGTCCTCGGCTGCCCTGCCGGGTGATGATATCACTTTGGATCTCCTCAAAGAGTCAACCTCTCGGGCTTGCCTTCGGCAAATCATACCTCGTAGCTCCAAGCTGAGGCGGAGCTGATAAAACTGTCATGTTAGAAGCAGTGGGAGGGTGACAGGAGAGTTGAGCTGTCAGCACTCACAGCAAACAGCCCTCTGTCCATATCTGGAGCTAGAAACTTTACTGAAAGAGCTCAGGCGAAAAACTAACTTTTGTCGAAGGTCCACATTCAATATTTAAATGGAACCTATCAGATACACTTCAATTGTCATATCACATCACCCTTGAATTCAGACCAGGTCAAACCTCATGGATGACATTGTTGAGCTGTCAAACAGTATGAAAATATGCAAAATGACTGCATTCCTGACAATACTTTTTGCTGCTATTCCAAACTAATTCCAGACGCGTTCCACTGCTGTCTATTTGAAATGTGTGAAATTCTGTCGGATCTCTGAAATTCAACACATTGTGAGAGCTGTTTAGGTGAACAGAAAATGGGTACCAGTCCATAACATAAATTGTTACTTGAACTTTGTTAGTGTAAACTGTCAAGGAATTTGGTAGCGATGCCTCTCGAGCCTGTGTGAAGTTTGCAGCTATTCTTTTCATTTTAACCTACACACTTTGCAGTGGTGCAAACGCTTAGTAAGTATCAACCACATAGTCAACCACTAGTCGGCTGGCCCTCGCTCCATATTCGTCGCCAGACCCACTGGTTCCAGGTCATCTACAAGTCCATGCTAGGTAAAGCTCCGCCTTATCTAAGTTCCCTGGCCACGATAGCAACACCCACCCGTAGCATGCGCTCCAGCAGGTGTATCTCACTGATCATCCCTAAAGCCAACACCTCATTTGGCCGCCTTTCGTTCCAGTTTTCTGCTGCCTGTGACTGGAACGAATTGCAGAAATTGCTGAAGCTGGAGACTTTTATCTCCCTCACCAACTTCAAACATCTGCTATCTGAGCAGCTAACCAATCGCTGCAGCTGTACATAGTCTTATCGGTAAATAGCCCACCCAATTATACCTACCTCATCTCCATACTGTTTTTATTTATTTACATTTCTGCTCTTTTGCACATCAATATCTCTACCTGTACATGACCATCTTATCATTTATCACTCCAGTGTTAATCTGCAAAATTGTAATTATTTGCCTACCTCCTCATGCCTTTTGCACACAATGTATATAGACCCTTTTTTTCTACTGTGTTATTGACTTGTTTATTGTTTACTCAATGTGTAACTCTGTGTTGTCTGTTCACACTGCTATGCTTTATCTTGGCCAGGTCGCAGTTGCAAATGAGAACTTGTTCTCAACTAGCCTACCTGGTTAAATAAAGGTTAAATTAAAAAAAATTAAAATAGTTTCACTTTTTTTGGGGGGGGGTTATACTCAAAGACTTTGGTTGAAAGACCCTTTTCTTTATTACTTTGTGTGTTTTGAAGTAACTGCTCCTGTTTGTTTTGTTATTTTATTATTCCTGGGACGTATTTGGAAATCTTCTTTTCATTTCCCTAGAGTTACCTTAAGAGTGAGTTGAGTTTTTACTTTATTGATGCTACTTTGCTATGATGCCTTTCGGGGGATTTCTCCTCTGTTTGACATTGAGGTTTTTTTTAAAGGCTAATGTTGCAGTGGGAGAAAATACAAATAAACAAAGTTCATGTTTTGCAAGTGATTCTGTTAGGAACTCATTTCTTTGTATTAGATCCTTTGTACTTTAGTAAAATCCTACGGAAATGTACGTATCATTTTATTCTCTTCTCTGTTTACCCTTGTCCTTGCCTTGACATATTTTCATGTGTGTTGTTGCTATTGTTTCCTTCCGGTGCACAATGCAGAAAGTTGCTCTTATGACATACAAACATGTATTCTTAACTTAAGCATTTGTTTTAGCACACACATATGGCAATCATCAATTGTAATTCATTATTTACAAGAAGATACATACACAATATTGTTAACACCTACCAGGTCAATAATAGCTAGTACAGCTTTCACAAAGGGGATCAGTGACATGCATGAAAATGTTTCTGCAATACATGTCAAACTTTCACGAATCACAAAACGTATTATATTTGATTCAACCTTTGCATGTATTGAGTACAAAAACAACCTGCTAAGTTGCTTGGAACCAACTGAGATTTTATCATTTTCTTCCTTCTCCTTCTGTTTTTTTTTTATAAATTGATGTGATACTCAGATGCTGCCTAACAAAACCCATCAGATCCCTTAACTTACTTATCTAGTGTTTAATCATGTTCACTTGAATTGCAGTTTGTCACAGAAAGTGTCCTCTGACAGCAAAATCTGATTGCAAGATGGTGCCGACAGAGAGGGTCACCTCGCTTCGAGTTCTTAGGAAACTACTCAGTATTTCATTTTTTTATACATTATTTCTTACATTGCTACCCCAGGAGATCTTAAGTCTCATTATATACAGCCGGGAAGAACTATTGGATATAAGAGCAACGTCAATTTATAAACATTACTACCAGGAATGCGACTTTCCCGAAGCGGATCCTCTATTCAGACCACCACCCAGGACAATGGATTTAATCCCAGTAACTGATCCAAAACAACGGCGCCGCAGAATTGGCAGATGGAGCGGCCTCCTGGTCAGGCTCCTTGGACGTGTACATCGCACACCGCTCCCTGGTGTACACCTCGTCAATGTCCAGTCTCTTGACAACAATGTAGATGAAATTCGAGCAAGGGTTGCCTTCCAGAGAGACATCAGAGATTGTAACATTCTCTGTTTCACTGAAACATGGTTCTCTCGGAATATGTTCTCGGAATCGGTTCAGCCACCGGGCTTCTCCATGCATCGTGTCGACAGAGATAAACACCTCAATTGTTTACAGACAGATTGTGCTCATTCCCCCTCAAGCAGACACCAAGACGGTCCTCAAGTAACGTCACTGGACTCTATGTAAACTGGAAACCATATATCCTGAGGCTGCATTTATTGTAGCTGGGGATTTTAACAAAGCAAATTTGAGAACAAGGCTACCTAAATTCTATCAGCATATTAATTGCACCACGCGCAGGGGTAATACTCTCGACCACTGCCACTCTAACTTCCGCGATGCATATAAGGCCCTCCCCCTCCCTCCCTTTGGCATATCTGACCACGACACCATCTTGCTCCTACTGTCTTATAGGCAGAAACTCAAACAGGATGTACCAGTGATGAGAACCATTCAACGCTGGTCTGACCAATTGGAAGCCATGCTTCACTATTGTTTTGATCAAACGGACGAGAATATGTTCCGGTCAGCCTCAGATAACAACATCGACCTATACGCTGACCCGATAAGTGAGTTTATAAAGAAGTACATTGGAGATGTTGTACCCACTGTGACTATTAAAGCCTACACTAACCAGAAACCGTGGATGGATGGTGGAATTTGAGCAAAACTGAACCACCGCATTTAACCATTGAAAGATGTCTGGAAATAGGGCTGAATATAAACAGTGTAGTTATTCCCTCCTCAAGGCAAACAATCAAGTAAAATGCCTGTACAGGGACAAGGTGGAGTCGCAATTCAATGGCTCAGAAATTAGATGTATGTGGCAGGGTCTACAGGAACTCACGGAATACAAAAAGAAAACCAGCCACGTCAAGGACACTTCCAGATAAACTAAACACCTTCTTTGCACGCTTTGAGGATGGTGCCACCTCCATGGCTCGCTAACAAGGACTGCCTCCCCCCTCCCCTCCCCTCCCCTCCTTCTCAGTGGCTGAAGTAAGTAAAACATTTAAACGTGTTAACCCTCGCAGGGCTGCTGGCCCAGACGGGCCTGGGATATAAACATTGAGTTGTTATTTTACCTGAAATGCACAAGGTCTTTTACTCCGCCAATTAACTCACACATAAACCGGTCAACCAAATCGTTTCTCCTCATCTCTCAACCTTCCAGACATTTTCTTCTCTTGACTTTATATTGCGATTGGCAACTTCATCAATTAGGTGCATTACCACCACCAACCTTGTTTGTCTTTCAGTTACCTACATGGGTATAACCAATGAGGAGATGGCACGTGGGTACCTGCTTCTATAAACCTATGAGGAGATTGGAGAGGCAGGACTTGCAGCGCAATCTGCGTCACAAATAGAACTGACTTCTATTTTAGGCCTTAACAACGCAGACGCTTGTTGGCGCGCATGAGCAGTGTGGGTACAATAATTGAATAATATAGATTTCTACATTTATTTTGCAAGCCCTCCCTAACCCGGACAATGCTAGGCCAACTGTGCTTCGCCCCACAGACCCCCCGGTCGGGGCTGGTTACGACAGAGCCTGGGTGCGAACCCAGAGTCTCTGGTGGCACAGCTGGCACTGCAGTACAGCACCCTTATCCACTGCACCACCCGGGAGGCCCTTTTTTTCAGTGTCATTTAAAATAAAGTAAGATGTACGCCTGCCACGCTTCACCTTGGTCCAATCCATCCATCAACTAAAGTGACAAGCAGGGTCAGGGTCAGGGCAGGCAGAATGGTCAAAACCAGGAAAACTAGAAAACAGGAACTAGAAAAAAAAGAGAGGAGCAAGGGGAAAATGCTGGTAGGCTTGACAAACAAAATGAACTGGCAGCAGACAAACAGAGAACACAGGTATAAATACACTGGAGATAATGGGGAAGATGGGCGACACCTGGAGGGGGTGGAGAAAAGCACAAAGACAGGTGAAACAGATCATGGTGTGACACAGTGATGCAACCGGTCAGGATGCACTTGATGGTGCAGCTGTAGAACTTTTTGAGGATCTGGGGACCCATGCCAAATCTTGTCAGTCTCATGAGGGGGGAGGTGTTGTCATGCCCTCTTCGTGACAGACTTTGTGTGTTTGGACCATGATAGTTTGTTGGTAATGTTGGTAACCAAGGAACTTCAAACTCTCAAACCGCTCCACTACAGTTACAACGTTAATGGGGGCCTGTTCGGCCCACCTTTTACTGTAGTTCACGATCAGCTCCTTTGTCTTAATCACGTTGAGGGAGAGGTTGTTGTCCTGGCACCACACTGCCAGGTCTCTGACCTCCCCCTTAAAGCCTGTGTCATCGTTGTAGGTGGTCAAGTGGTCACTGTTGTGTCGTCAGACATTTACATTTACATTTAAGTAATTTAGCAGACGCTCTTATCCAGAGCGACTTACAAATTGGTGAATTCACCTTCTGACATCCAGTGGAACAGCCACTTTACAGTAGTGCATCTAAATCATTAAGGGGGGGGTGAGAAGGATTACTTATCTTATCCTAGGTATTCCTTGAAGAGGTGGGGTTTCAGGTGTCTCCGGAAGGTGGTGATTGACTCCGCTGTCCTGGCGTCGTGAGGGAGTTTGTTCCACCATTGGGGGGCCAGAGCAGCGAACAGTTTTGACTGGGCTGAGCGGGAACTGTACTTCCTCAATGGTAGGGAGGCGAGCAGGCCAGAGGTGGATGAACGCAGTGCCCTTGCTTGGGTGTAGGGCCTGATCAGAGCCTGGAGGTACTGCGGTGCCGTTCCCCTCACAGCTCCGTAGGCAAGCACCATGGTCTTGTCAGCAAACTTAATGATGGTGTTGGAGTCGTGTTTGGACACGCAGTCATGGGTGAACAGGGGAGTACAAGAGGTGACTAAGCACGCACCCCTGAGGGGCCCCATTGTTGAGGATCAGCATGGCAGATGTGTTGTTGCCTACCCTTATCACTGGGGGGTGGTCCATCAGGAAGTCCAGGATTCAGTTGCAGGAGGACGTGTTTAGTCCCAGGGTCATTAGCGATGAGCTTTGTGGACACTATCTCCATCCTGAGAGCTGAGCTAAGACCTGAGCTACAGGTTAACACAACACTCAGGGAGGTTGTTGTGAAGTTCAAAGTGTCCATTCTGTCCCCAGCTGACCCCAGTCCCAGCTCTTGTCCCAGCCCCAGACCCAGACCCAGCTCCAATAGGACCTGGAGAAGTTGCTGGCAGTGGTTGGTGGAGGATGGCGCTGGTGATTTGCTTGTTGTGTGTGGTGTATGTCATGTATCCACAGACTAACAACAAATCCCAAGGGAAGCGGCGAGAGAAAATGGTCGGTATGTATGGAGATGAAGAGGGATCCAGGCATTAGAAAGTGACATCGATCTTTAAAGGGTCAATCAGTGTTTGCTACATCATGACTTTTAAATTCATGATATATAGCCATTGATTCTTGAATAATATAAATTATAAATGCCTAACGAGCTTAGTTGAGCTAACCTGACCAGAACCCAAAATATAAGCTTGTTTTACTCCTTTGTTTGGAAACAATGTGATTGTAAACAAACACTGTATAGCCTCAAAACATGGTTAACTACTTGGTGGTATTTTCATGTTCGGATGAAATGCATGCCCAAATTCAACTGCCTGCTACTCATCCCCAGAAGATAAGATATGCATATCAGAAAACACTGAAGTTTCTAAAACTGTTTAAATCATGTCTGTGAGTATAACAGAACTTATTTAGCAGACAAAACCCCGAGGACAAACCATTCAGATTTGTTTTGTTTTGAGGTCACTCTCTTTTCAATGAGTTTTCATTGGGAATCCATTTCTAAGGGACTTTCTTGCAGTTCCTACCGCTTCCACTGGATGTCACCAGTCTTTAGAAATTGTTTGAGGTTTTTCCTTTTTTGAAATGAAGAAGTACCCTGTTCAGAACGAGGGTCATGTCAAGTGCCATGTTAGATAGAGGCGCTTGACCAGGAAGCTAGCTACAGTTTGTTTTTCTCCGGTATAGAACATAGATCATCCCGTCTTCAATTTTATTGATTATTTACGTTAAAAAATACCTAAAGTTGTATTACAAAAGTAGTTTGAAATGTTTTGGCAAAGTTTACAGGTAACGTTTGAGATAGTTTGTAGTCAAGTTGCGCAAGTTGGAACCGGTGTTTTTATGGATCAAACACGCCAAATAAATGGGCATTTTGGATATATATTGACGGAATTAATCGAACAAAAGGACCATTTGTGATGTTTATGGGATATATTGGAGTGCCAACAAAGGAAGCTCGTCAAAGGTAAGGCATGAATTATATTTTTATTTCTGCGTTTTGTGTCGCGCCTGCAGGGTTGAAATATGCTTTTCTCTCTTTGTTTACGGATGTGCTATCCTCAGATAATAGCATCGTTTGCTTTCGCCGAAAAGCCTTTTTTGAAATCTGACATGTTGGCTGGATTCACAACAAGTGTAGCTTTAATTTGCTATCTTGCATGTGTGATTTAATGAAAGTTTGATTTTTATAGTAATTGATTTGATTTGGGGCTCTGCATTTTCCCTGGCTTTTGGCTTTTGGCCGCTAGCATCCCACATATCCCAGAGAGGTTAAAACTATAACTCTGATATCATGAATGGTCAGTCATTAAATTCATAGCTCTCTATGAATTTGTGAGTGGGTACATCACTCGGCTTTTTACCAAATCACTGACGGGGTAAGGACTGCCAAAGATCTTAACTCTCACAAATATTTATTTTCATTTTAGGGGAACCTACAATGAGTGCACAGAAAATTAAGAACACCTTCCTAATATTGAGTTGCACCCCCTTTTGCCCTCAGAACAGCCTCAAATCGTCGGGGCATGGACTTTACAAGGTGTCGAAAGCGTTCCACAGGGATGCTGGCCCATGTTGACTCCAATACTTCCCACAGTGTCAAGTTGGCTGGATGTCCTTTGGGTGGTGGACCATTCTGTATACACATGGGAAAATGTTGAGCGTGAAAAACCCAGCAGCGTTGCAGTTCTTGACATACTCAAAAACGGTGTGCCTGGTACATACAGTACTACCACACCTCTTTCAAAGGCACCTAAATCCTTTGTCTTGCACATTCATCTTGTGAATGGCCCACATATAAACATCCTTCTATAACCTGTCTCCCCTTCATCTACACTAATTTAAGTGGATTTAATGATTGACATCAATAAGGGGATCATAGCTTTTACCTGGATTCACCTGGTTAGTCGATGTCATGGAAAGAGGCAGGGGTTGCTTCTGTTTTGTACACTCAGTACATTTAATATTTAAAAAGGTTTGTGTTTATTTGAAATTGATTGCCAGGCTATAATAGTATATTTTGTGTCCACAGAACTGAGGAGGATGCAACACAATGAAGATGTGTGCTGCACAAATGTTCACATTTTTATCTCTATACCGTCTTTTCAATCTGAGCAGCATGCGCACTGCACACGCTCTAGTTTCTCTATCTTTCCCCGACAGTGGATGTTAACTCTAGACCCTGATACAGCACATACTAATCTAATTTTGTTTGGCGATGAGAAACAAGTGCATTGTCGAACCAAACCGACATTCTCTCTCTGATAACCCAGAGGTTTGATCCCGTTGGCTGTGTCCTGGGTGAAGAGGGCTTCCCCTCAGGGGGATTCTGCTGAGGTGCAGGTTGAAGGGACGACCGACAGGGCAGGGAGAGAGGCAAGGGAGTCTGTCAACAGGAAAGGGGAGATTTAATGTGCCCCTGAGTATGATTTCTGGAGTGTGTCGTTAAGGAATGAATAGTACCGGGCTCTTGCCCAACAGTGCTCTTCATCTTCTGTGGGGTTTATCAGAGGTTGGCATCCAACGTTATGGTGCATTACCACCAACTAGCCTACTGTACTGGAGCGCCCCTGCCTCCCACCTATGTACTGGAGTCATAGCTTAACCATTCACCCATAGATGTATAAAGAGGGGTTCCTGCAGATGCAAGAATGCCCACATGCAGGAACTCCCCAAACTGCGGGCTGCAGTTACACCCTTCTCTTATCATTGGCTTTTCTACAGAAATGTTTGGCGATTGACTAGGAATGCTTTGAAGATCGACCAGTCGACCTCGTTCGACAGGTTGGTGACCACTGCTTTAAAGTTTACACATGAGAAATGTTCAATGCAACGCAAACCAACACAGGCTCAACAACAAAGGCTGTAGTAAAACATGGTATTAACAGGGTGTTACACACAGCTTGCAATTACCATGGTATTATGGAACATGGTGATTTACATAATGACCTATTAGTTACTTTCTTTCTTTGGGATTCATTGAAACAAGCGCCACACTGCATATTGTCTGGTAACAGGCAGTTAGACTACCAATTGTGATGAATTCTTCAAAGTAAGTACCAACAAATATATCCTTTTACCACATTACCAGAAATAGGATTATATAGGAATGAATTCAATCACACATTTTTTTGGTTTGGTTTCACATAAAATATTGGATGGGGATAAGGATGGGAGTGGATTTGTGTCAATATCCAATAAAAATGTCTAGGGGGATGCCTCAGCTACCAGACAGCATGGGAGGTATGTCTTGGGCTACCAAGTGATTAGAATCATGATGTGCAAGAGCTACCAGATAACCAGAAAAATACTGGGCTGTGATACTGAGAGAGATATTACACATGGCACAAGCACATGCTGCGCCATTGGAGTTTACATCAAAGACATTCTGGTTGTCATCTATGATGGGATCATTATGTGAGGAGTGTGTGATGAGCATGATCTGTTCTGCCTTTTTGTCGTATGGTGTCCGTTGTTGGAAACAGTCCTTGAAAAAAAACATGCACTGTTAGTAGAATGGAGAACAAACCTACAACCTGAAGGACAGAGAGAGAGAAAGACTTCCAAGTCAGGGCTGGGGGCTTGTGTCTCCTCTACATAGCTATTTTAATTCATGTTTCATTCACTTCTCACTCCCACCCCATCCCATATTGCTCCCCCTATGGACATTCTACCCCCCCCCCCCCGCAATATGTATAAATTATTATTGTCATTTTTTATTATTGTCCATGTTTTCTTTCACCCCTCTTTTTGACCTCGGAGCTTAACAATTTCACTGTTACCCTGCAGTTACATCAGTGTCCCTGTGCCACTGACTAATAAACTCATCTAATCTCATCAACAGCTCTTTTTCATCGCTGTGGCCGATTTTCAGAGCGCGAAAGAGAGTTGCCAAAGCCAGATGACAGGCTGTCTCCTGGGTGTTGATACTACCCCACTCACTCACACAGAGGTGACATACCTGTCTGTCCAACATGCTGTCGCCTAGCAACCTATTGTCTTGGCTCCACTGCTGACAGTTACCACAAGGCCCAGCAAAGAGCTCATCTAGGCCCAGGAGGAGACTGCATGCATTCCCCCACTGTCGAAATCACTCTCCGTTTACTCTTTGCTTTCCCAATTCATCAGAGCAGAAGATAGACAGTGATGATTAACATCAATGAGTGTTCATAATGAATCTATAAACACAATAAGTATGCCAAAATAGGTACATGGAGTTTTTGCTCAGTATATTTATGCTGATAGACCTCAACTGCTTCAGGGCTTGACATCTCACAGACATTTCCTTTTTTTTGGTATTTTACCCCCTTTTCCAATCTTGTCTCATCGCTACAATTCCCCAACAGGCTTGGAAGAGGCAAAGGTTGAGTCATGCGCCCTCAGAAGCATGACCCGCCGAACTGCACTTCTTAACACCCCCCCGCTTAACCCAGAGGCCAGCTGCACCGCCGTTCAACTGACGACCGAAGTCAGCCGGCAGGCGCCCGGCCTGCCACAAGGAGTTTCTAGAGCGTGATGAGCCCCACTGGCCAAAACCTCCCCTGACAACGCTGGGCCAACATGACTCCGGTCACAGCACAGCCTGGGATCAAACCCAGGTCAGTAGTGACACCTCAAACACTGCGATGCAGTGCCTTAGATCACTACGCCACTCGAGAGGCCAACAGACATTTTCATTAGATATTGACATATAATCCCAACTGCATGTGCCACTATGAGAGGTTACAAACCTTGATAATGTCTCTCACGCCACTGTGCCTCCTCAGAAGGACCCTTGAGAACAGATTCAGCACCATACTTCAGCCTTTCAGGACACTGGACAGCTGCTGGTCACTTCAGCCCAGAAGCCAAAGCCACTCTACAATGTGACTGTGGGGAGCTGTCCTTCAGCACCGCCGTTCAGCCTTCCTGGACCTTGGACATCTCCTGGTCACTCCAGCCCTGCATCTGAAGCCACTACCGATCAAGAGAAGAGCTGTCCTTCAGATCGACCTCAAGCCATTCAGGACCCTGGACAGCTGCAGCTGAAGCCACTCTACAATCGCCCAGTTGCAGGGGATTGAGTGATCAGCCTGGCAGGGATTAAAGGCTGCCTCAACTGCACAGCACTCTGAAAAGCGGGGAAACAGCTACCTAAAAACTGTCAATGGGACCGGGTTTGCCAGCCCCTCTCCTGGGAGACCATCAGACAGTCCATGGGTGTGTCCCAAATGCACTCTATGCACCTTTAATGAGCCTTATGAGCCTTGGGCCATTTGGGGTTGCGCCCCGTATTTGTGTCATAACACTGCACTGACACACCTGATTCAACTAATCCACAAATCACTTAGCCATTGAGTAGTTGAATCAGGTGAGCGAGTGCAGGGCAAGAACAAAAATACATTTTAGGCCTGTTTCTACTTTTGTCTCACTGGCCCTGGGCAGTAAAGGTCACTCAGCATTTTTAAACAACTTAAATGCATAAACCATTTCGGTAATTAAAATTGTCACATTTGTTTTGCATGATTTCAAAAATTGACATTCACAATAGGGATAGAAATGGAAAAACTAAAGCAACCAACAATTAGGACACACTACAAATGAGATGTTCCCAAAGTAAACAGTCAGAGAGACACAGGTATGTTTTTTTTAAAGAGCCAACCACAAATTTAATCTAATGGTAATTCTACAACAACAACAAAAATTCTACAAACCACACCTGGCACTAAAGCAGACACCATCATGCTTGTCGTATGAATAACAAAAAATTATGTCTGCATTCCATGTAGATTGGAATGCAATCTATGTCACCTTCATTTTGTGCCAATGAACAGTGTCTATTTCAGAACCGCCTCTGTTATTATGCTAATATCCTGTTGTTGTTTTGTCTACAGCATGCAATCATTTGGGGTGAAATTCATGAGTGTCAGGGGTTTAAAATCCTCTTCTTACTTGAGTAGGGGTCGACTTACAGTCAAGATAAACACTCAGGTGACGAGGAGTGCCTCAGATAAACATACATGCTAACCAAGTAAATTGACGCCGCAGGTATTCTAGGTTATGCTAATCAGATGCACTGTTGAACCACAACCACCTCATCCTTCTTCACATTATCTCCCTGGCTCTCAATGTTTATGTTAATCCGACAGGACCCATTCCCTTCCCACAGAACGCACTCTGTCACCGTTCCAGACACCGCTAGCGCCGCATCGTCTATTATCCGCCACAGACAAACAGTGGCCTCTCAGCCAAGCCCAGTGACATGGAAAAAGCATGGCAGATTTGTTGTTTGAACGCTAACACACTCTCAGACAAGAGAGTCAGAATAAGGCATGGGGTGAGTCAGAAGAGGAGTGTGTGGTTGAGTGATAGAGTCTGGCTGTAGTTGTAGACCCTCCAGTGGACACTGTTATGTTGTTGTGTGGTTCACCCTGGTGCAAGGAGCCACTGGCTGTTCTCCACTGCCCCATTCTGAGGCGGCATCCCAAATCACACCCTATATCCTATTAAAGTACACCACTTTTGTCAAAAGTAGTGCACTTCATAGGGACTAGGGTTCCATTAAGAACACAGTTTGATGAGTCGTCTTCGCAGTCCTCTCTCACTATCCCTCACAGGTTGACTTACAGGGCAGAATAGCTTAGGCTGGGATAGTGTTCTGAACTGTGTGTGCGATGTCTACAGTGGTACATTCAGTATGCTCTCTTCTTGGGTTTCATTGCATAAGAGTATTGCGTACTGTCTGCTGATGTAAACAGGAAACGCCCTTGATGACAATGGCACGCAAGCGGCCCACACCATTGGCAAAGTTACAGGCCCACTTCTCCTTTTGCTCACCAGCTTTTTTAGTTATCCATTAGCCATTGTTGGTGCGCTATTGCCTAGTTAAATAAAGGTTCAACAAAAATTGGTATGGGCTGTCGACACAGGCTCCGTTACTGGCTTGCGCCAGTTCAGAGGTGGAACTTGGCATCCCGCGATATAGTCATCCCTCCCACTGGGCGCTTAGGAAAATGTTTCACCTCCGCATCTTCATGTACCCAGGCTGGACTCCAAGGGAAAGGAGATAGAAAGCACTGGCAGAGACCCCCATTGGAGCAGATTTTAATTGTTGAGTGAGGGCCATGTTTAACACTGTAGCTGGGAGGCGCGGGGTCCCCATGGGGAGCTGGCTGGCTGGCGAGAATGTTGGGGCACTGGGTGCGATCTCCCACCGATCCCCCACTGAGCCTCAGTGTTGCCAACAAGATGGTGGCTGATTAGTCATCAACGCTGCCGGTGACCAATTCACAAGGACAGCGCAGGAGCCACAGTGTTGTGTATAGCGATTAGAGTAAATGGGCCTTGGAGTTTGGCCACGACATGTCACTGACTGCATGTTGCGCTTATAATTTCCTGTGTACTCAAATGTTTGTGTATGTGCGTGGGGTGGCAGGGGGTGGAGGGTGGTGGTGGTTTGTATAAATGGATTACAATTCAAATGGAATTTCCCGGAGGGTTTATAGTACAGTAGGTCTAAATGGATTTCAATTTCAAATCTCGTCTCAACAACTAAATGAAACATAGTTAAAAAGAGATAATCGCTCTCCTTTCCAGTATCACCAGATGACATGCACTGAGTTGCTCTACCGTAACTGGGCAACTGACGATGCCTCTTGCCTGGCCTTTCATTTGGGACGTGAAGGCAATTTCCATTGGATCGTTTCCAAGTCATTCATTGCAGAGGCGCACCAATTTCAGCCTGCAGACTGATAGCACCAGGGGTTAAGTAGTGTGCTATGCTCACCAACCCTCCTGTAAATACGCATGCACACACCTCTCTATTCTTCGCCTTCACAACAGTGTTCTGAACAACAGAGGTTTTTCCTTTTCAATCACGCACACACACACACAAAGACTCACACACTCACACACTCACACACACACACAAGCACACACACAAACACACAGGCAACACAGCTCTAACTTACTGAATAGAGCCCTAACTGACTGAATAGACCCCTCCCTAACTGACTGAATAGACCCCTCCCTAACTGACTGAATAGACCCCTCCCTAACTGACTGAACAGAGCTCTAACTGACTGAATAGAGCCCTAACTGACTGAATAGAGACCTAACTGACTGAATAGAGTTCTAACTCACTGAATAGAGCCCTAACTGACTGAATATAGCTCTAACTCACTGAATAGAGCCCTAACCAACTGAATAGAGACCTAACTGACTAAATAGAGCCCTAACTGACTGAATAGAGTTCTAACTCACTGAATAGAGCCCTAACTGACTGAATATAGCTCTAACTCACTGAATAGAGCCCTAACCAACTGAATAGAGACCTAACTGACTAAATAGAGCCCTAACTGACTGAATAGAGCCCTAACTCACTGAATAGAGCCCTAACTGACTGGATAGAGCTCTAACTCACTGAAAAGAGCCCTAACTGACTGGATAGAGACCTAACTGACTGAATAGAGCCCTCCCTAACTGACTAAATAGAGCCCTAACTGACTGAATAGAGACCTAACTGACTGGATAGAGCCCTAACTGACTGGATAGAGCTCTAACTCGCTGAAAAGAGACCTGGCTGACTGAATAGATTAAACAGAGTCCTAATTTATTGAATAGAGATCTAATAGATGAAATAGTGCATGGTACAGTATGCCCTGATATTCCTCCACACTGCAGCTGCTGAGTAACTTGTTTCTGCTGACTTCATCAAATAGTCATCAAGCAATTTGCCGCTGAGATGAGCACAGCCCGTTTCTGGTGCGGTGGCCATCACAACACAGACGGTTTAGTTGATGGTCACTCTCTAAGGACAAAGCCCCTCTTATGCACATGTCACTCATTGTGGTACATCTCAAATGTTACTTTATCGCTCACCTCCACAGGTCCACGTTATACATCAAGCCTTTTTGAGTGGTGTGGAACCGTCTTAATCTACAAGGTTCCAAAGACAGCCCTCAAAATGCAAAGTTGCCCTCAATAACTATAACATATTAAATAGACGCCACTTAAATCCAGAACTAGTTTGGAATACAGCAGTTAACATCGTATGAAAATGATGTTGTCTGTTTACTTGAATATCTGCATAAATAATCACAACAGTAATATGTTTTTGTTTTTTTGCAGAGTTCAGCTCTGTTTTGCAGAGAGAAAATTTAGCCCCAAGACTAATCATGCATTGTGAGGGTTCTGTGCGCCCTCTGTGTGAACTCCTGGTGCGTTGACTGTTTAAATCTGTGTGAACTCCTGGTGCGTTGACTGTTTAACTCTGTGTCAACTCCTGGTGCATTGACTATTTAAATCTGTGTCAACTCCTGGTGCATTGACTGTTTAAATCTGTGTCAACTCCTGGTGCATTGACTGTTTAAATCTGTGTCCTGGTGCTGGACCATATGTCAAGCTCCTTTAATATTTGATAATCACGTATTTAAACAGGAAATGTAATTCCATCGGGACTGCTGCAAATCCTGTGAGAACCTTCTGTACTTGTGTCTGCAAGGAGAACCCCTGTTGTGTCTCATAGCATGGATAGTTTTGCTACTCTGCAATTGTAGTGTGTTTGACGCTTAAAGCAACATTACACTCCAAAATCAAAGTTTGTGCAATGTTTTCAGGCACTTTTTCAAAAGTGGTATTCTTTTCTTTTTTGACTATTTGTTTTGTAGATCTAGCTACTGTACACTACATACCACAATCTAAAATAGAACCTTTTTTCTCATTAATTTGGGGTTGAGGCATACACGGTAGCTGAATCTACATTATTGATGGCCTGGCACATGGACTCATCTTGACATTGGACTACTTTTGATGTCTGAAATCATACAGTTCCAGTCAAAAGTTTGGACACGCCTACTCATTCAATGGTTTTCCTTTATTTTTACTATTTTCTACATTGTAGAATAATAGAGAAGACATTAAAACTATGAAGTAACACATATGGAATCTTGTAGTAACCAAAGTTTCTTTGTATATTTGCCTCGATGACAGCTTTGCACACTCTTAGTATTCTTTCAACCAGCATCACCTGGAATGATTTTCCAACAGTCTTGCAGGAGTTCCCACATATGCTGAGCACTTGTTGGCTGCTTTTCCTTCACTCTGCGGTCCAACTCATCCCAAACCATCTCAACTGGGTGATTGTGGAGGCCAGGTCATCTGATGAAGCACTCCATCACTCTCCTTCTTGGTCAAATAGCCCTTACACAGCCTGGATGTGTGTTGGGTCATTCTCCTGTTGAAAAACAAATGATACTCCCACTAAGCGCAAACCAGATGGGATGGCGTATTGCTGCAGAGTTCTGTGGTAGCCATGCTGGTTGTGTGCCTTGAATTCTAAATAAATCACAGACATTGTCACCAGCAAAGCAAGCCCAAGCAAGTGTCCTTTAGTAGTGGTTTCTTTGCAGCAATTCGACCATGAAGGCCTGATTCACGCAGTCTCCTCTGAACAGTTGATGTTGAGATGTGTCTGTTACTTGAACTCTGTGAAGCATTTTTTTTGGGCTGCTATTTATGAGGCTGGTAACTCTAATGAACTTATCCTCTGAAGCAGAGGTAACTCTGGGTCTTCCTTTCCTGTGGCGGTCCTCATGAGAGCCAGTTTCATCACAGTGCTTGATGGTTTTTGCAACTGTACAATTTTCCAGATTGGCAGACGTTCATGTCTTCAAGTAATGATGGACTGTTATTTCTCTTTGTTTATTTGAGCTGTTCATGCCGTAATATGGACTTGTACCAAATGGGGCTATATTCTGAATGCCACCCCTACCTTGTCACAGCACAAGTGATTGGCTCAAACCCATTAAGAAAGAAAACAATTCTACAAAATAACTTTTAATAAGGCACCCCTGTTAATTAAAACGCATTCCAGGTGACTACCTCTTGAAGCTGGTTGAGAGAATGTCAAGAGTGTGCAACGCAGTCATCGAGGCAAAGGGTGGCTACTTTGAAGAATATCAAAGATATTTTGATTTGTTTGACACTTTTCTTGCTTACTACATGATTCCATATGTGTTATTTCATAGTTTTGATGTCTTCACTATTATTCTACAATGTTTAAAATAATAAAAACAAAAATAAAGGAAAACCCTCGAACGAGTGGGTGTGTCCAAACTTTTGACTGGTACGGTATGTCGGAGTGTTAATGTCCCTTTAAAAAGTTAGAACATTTCCCCAACGCTCTTTAACATTTGCAGACAGCATCCAACTGGAAGTGCATGTTATAGACAGAGACCTCTCACTCTCACTCACAGAAGCTGTGGGCCTGTCCACTACTCATGAGTATTATCGCACACTGAGTCTCAGTCACTATGTAAGACTGTTGTTAAAAATAAAAATAAATAATCCAGCACCAAGTTTCACACTTCTGAGGATTGTCTTTATTGTGATTCTCAGTGGAGCACTGTTGAATCGACATCTTGAGTTGAATGAAAAATCGATCAATGTCTCTTCTGTTTCGCCGGCGAGCATGCACTCTGTGCTATTGCCAATACAACTGTAGATACAACGTCAACAGGTCATCTGTGCAGATCTTTGATATGCAACTGCTTGTTTACAGCGTCTGCTTACTGTAAACTTGTCAAAGAATGATGGGAGTTATGTAGGTCTATACCAATATCTTCTGAGATGCTGATTAATCATTTGTTCTCTTTCAGACATGGCAGAATGGTGTGGTACATTTGTTGTCTTTGTTAGTCAGCAGTAAGTTTTCCAGTTAAAGGGGAAATCCGGAATTGGTACATTGATTTGTTAACTATTGATTCTTGAAGAATATCCCCTTTTTTAATCCCATTTTGCCCATTTGAACTGATATCACAGAGAAGCAGCTGACCTCAGTTTAGGCAAATACATTTCAAGGAACGGGAAATGAGATTGAGTCACGAGTGTGTGTAGGAGTTGCAAACCAATCCCATCCAGTAAGTAGCATTGAAAAGAAATGCAAGTGAAAATAAAAGTGTAAAATCCTTGGAACATTTTTAATTACACTCTCGATTCCTTCCACAGCAGTTATTAACATGCTGCGAAGAGACATTGTGGTGGCACTCTTGTATTTATGACTCACCATGATATGCATATCACAAAAAGGAGAAGATTCCTGGTTGACGCAAAACAACATAGTTACACTCGAAAAAGCTCAGTTAACAATGATGTGTACAACCATAATATGACCATAACCATAGCCATAACAGTATATGAATCTCAAAATGCAGTAGCACAATGGATACTTCCTCCACATCAGAAGAAGCTGACCGTTTCCAGGTTTGTGATGAAGGAAATTCTACTCCCTAGTTGTACATTTGGATCAGACTCATGTTGGTTTACATGAGTTTGCAGACTTCAAGAAAGCCCTGTTAGGGCCCCATGGGTGCTTTGGATTATGGCAGCAAGACACATGATACAACAAAGCCTGATTGATGTGCTGGTTAGTAGAATCAGGGTCACGACTTCCGCCGAAGTCGGCCCCTCTCCTTGTTCAGGCGGCGTTCGACAGTCGAAGTCACCGGCTTTCTAGCCATCGTGTTACGGTTTTCTTCTGGTGAAAGAGAGGAGGACCAAAATGCAGCGTGGTTATCTTTATACATTTTTAATGAAAAATGAACAATGAACAATATACAAAACAAGAAACGTGAAAAACCGAAACAGCCCTATCTGGTGCAACAAACACAAAGACATGAAACAATCACCCACGAAATACTAGAATAAAGAATATGGCTGCCTAAATATGGTTCCCAATCAGAGACAACGATAAACACCTGCCTCTGATTGAGAACCACTCTAGGCAACCATAGACGTACCTAGAATACTATACTAAACACTACCCCATTAATCTACAAAACCCCTAGACAAGACAAACACATAATCACCCATGTCACACCCTGGCCTAACCACAATAATAAAGAAAACACAACATACTAAGGCCAGGGCGTGACACATCGCCGCTCCATTCTTCAATTATCCATTGGTTTTGTCTTGTTCCATTCACAACTGGTTTGCGTTCCCCAATCACACTACATGTATTTATTCCTCTGTTCCCCCTCATGTCTTTATTTGTCATTATTTTGTGTGTTATGTGTTGTACGCACTAGGCTAAGAGTTTGTTATTTTCCTGTGTGTTTCCACGAAGCTTATTTGTATTGCTTTACGTTTATGTTGTGTGACATTTGTGCGCGCTGTACACTTTGCCTTGTTCGGCTGGAGGAGGTTTGTGACGCAGCTGCGTCCGTCTGTGTATCTCTCTCCTGCCGTAATAAAGTGTGTGCCTGTTTACAATTCTCTGCTCTCCTGCACCTGACTTCACCACAAGTACGCACACGCCAGACAATCAGGTGTTTTACTGTTTGACTGGAGCAAAAGCTTACACCCACAACGGACTCGTTTTGCATAAGATTGCCCATACCTGCTTTACTTTAAAAATCTGATGTGTTATATATCGCCAGCTGTATTGTGTAGAAACAAGGCCCCCGTAGCTGTATCGCTTTAACCATTCATGAAAGTGCTTTGAAATCAGGTTCAATTGTGAGCATTCTTTTGCAACATGGTCTCGTCAATGATGCCATGACAACTGTGGCACCTAATGTTTCTTCTCTCAGGCTGAAAGGGACATGCAGGGACGTAGGAGCAACTGTGACATTGAGGTGGGGGGACTGGGGGCGATTTCTAGTGGAAAGAAATACATACACATACACTTAACTTACAAATGGGCAAATTTAGGGTAGCAGAAGGGCACTTATACTGCTACAGTCCAATCAGTCTTAGGGAATTGAACATTCATACTGTACTGAATACCAGTGTGACTGTTAATGTGGATATATTCAATTAAACAACCATGTTGTACTCTTTCTCTGCTACTGTATGATTAATTTCCCAGTATTGTTCTCACTTCCCCTAGGTTGTTACTAATGTTGCTCTTCATAATGTATGGTTTGAAACTTCACATAATTGTTTCTACTTATAATACAGCTATTATACTCTAATAATAACCAGCAACATACACCGTTAAAAACGGTTTGAAACATGTTTTAAAGGTAGGCATGAAAGGTCCAAATGGAATGAATCAATCTAAACAATTATCAAAAGTTAAATATAATCATGGCTGCCTCTTTCTGCATGAAGTCAACACATGCAATACACACTATACTTAAGCTGTAAATCCATAGGGTCTCAAGAAACATGATATGAAGATTTTTTTTCTCCAGATTATCAACAGGGGTAGGGGGGAAGACATGTCATTTGTGAATGGATGGAGGCAGCGTTTTCCTGCTGTTTTTTGTTCAATCAAGCTGGGCAGTAGCCTACTCCGGTTTTTAACAGCTGAGCAATGTGCTTAATATTAGCAACTGAGAAACAATTATCGTAGCAGTAGCAAGCTGGATTGAACTCGGGTCTGTAGTGACGACTCCAGCACAGCGATACAGTGCCTTAGACCGCTGCGCCACTCGGGAAGAGCATCTATGTTAGTTTTATATTTTTCTGCCGTTCGTAAAATATGGTAGGCTATTAGGCTATGTAGAAGGATTGTATTGCACAATCATTAATTTAGTTCAGTGCTTTTGGGGCTCATATATAGGCATGTGTGTATGCATAAGCTTTAATATGCATATGAGGGTTCTCCATGCTACATCTTAAATGCTTAGAATTAATCATCACCTTAGATAGCACAAACCAGTCCCCATCCATCCACACACATCCTCCCTCCCCACCCAGAAACCATGCTTCCCACTCCGCCTATGCGTCAACAGTAATCTTCCCTGATTGATTGAGAGATTCAAGGGGCTATCATCGTTAAGCAAGATAGATGGAAAACATTTCATATTTAAATTGTACTTTGAAATGAATTTTGTAACTTTTCCCCAGAAGCATTTAACTGCAGGGCACTCCCACATCATATGAAGGAATGTGCCAACCTTAGATTTAGGGGACACAGTTGGGGACAATTTCATCATAAAACATGTCCTTGGGAGGTAAATACAGCCTTTGAACAAACATAAAATGTATACATTTGTGGTTCGGATGGCAGGATGCCAGGATATATTTTTCCACATTAAAGGGTGGTTCAGATTCAATAAGATATGTGGACAATCCTTTGTTAATGGCTAGCTCAGAATATAAGCATTACAAAAGTTGTTTATATATTATAGAGATGAATCCTTTCGGGAGCCCAGATCATTTATTTACAGTGCGTTCGGAACATATTCAGACCCACTGACGTTTTCCAGATTTTGTTACTTTACAGCCTTATTAAAACATTTATTAAATTATTTTTTACCTCTCATCAGTCTACATATACAGTGCCTTGCGAAAGTATTCGGCCCCCTTGAACTTTGCAACCTTTTGCCACATTTCAGGCTTCAAACATAAAGATATAAAACTGTGTTTTTTTGTGAAGAATCAACAACAAGTGGGACACAATCATGAAGTGGAACGACATTTATTGGATATTTCAAACTTTTTTAACAAATCAAAAACTGAAAAATTGGGCGTGCAAAATTATTCAGCCCCTTTACTTTCAGTGCAGCAAACTCTCTCCAGAAGTTCAGTGAGGATCTCTGACTGATCCAATGTTGACCTAAATGACTAATGACGATAAATACAATCCACCTGTGTGTAATCAAGTCTACGTATAAATGCACCTGCACTATGACAGTCTCAGAGGTCCGTTAAAAGCGCAGAGAGCATCATGAAGAGCAAGGAACACACCAGGCAGGTCCGAGATACTGTTGTGAAGAAGTTTAAAGCCGGATTTGGATACAAAAAGATTTCCCAAGCTTTAAACATCCCAAGGAGCACAGTGCAAGTGATAATATTGAAATGGAAGGAGTATCAGACCACTGCAAATCTACTAAGACCTGGCCGTCCCTCTAAACTTTCAGCTCATACAAGGAGAAGACTGATCACAGATGCAGCCAAGAGGCCCATGATCACTCTGGATGAACTGCAGAGATCTACAGCTGAGGTGGGAGACTCTGTCCATAGGACAACAATCAGTTGTATATTGCACAAATCTGGCCTTTATGGAAGTGGCAAGAAGAAAGCCATTTCTTAAAGATATCCATAAAAAGTGTTGTTTAAAGTTTGCCACAAGCCACCTAGGAGACACACCAAACATGTGGAAGAAGGTGCTCTGGTCAGATGAAACCAAAATTGAACTTTTTGGCAACAATGCAAAACGTTATGTTTGGCGTAAAAGCAACACAGCTCATCAACCACAACACACCATCCCCACTGTCAAACATGGTGGTGGCAGCATCATGGTTTGGGCCTGCTTTTCTTCAGCAGGGACAGGGAAGATGGTTAAAATTGATGGGAAGATGGATGGAGCCAAATACAGGACCATTCTGGAAGAAACCCTGATGGAGTCTGCAAAAGACCTGAGACTGGGACGGAGATTTGTCTTCCAAAACATAAAGCAAAATCTACAATGGAATGGTTCAAAAATAAACATATCCAGGTGTTAGAATGGCCAAGTCAAAGTCCAGACCTGAATCCAATCGAGAATCTGTGGAAAGAACTGAAAACTGCTGTTCACAAATTCTCTCCATCCAACCTCACTGAGCTCAAGCTGTTTTGCAAGGAGGAATGGGAAAAGATTTCAGTCTCTCGATGTGCAAAACTGATAGAGACATACCCCAAGCGACTTAACAGCTGTAATCGCAGCAAAAGGTGGCGCTACAAAGTATTAACTTAAGGGGGCTGAATAATTTTGCACGCCCAATTTTTCAGTTTTTGATTTGTTAAAAAAGTTTGAAATATCCAATAAATGTCGTTCCACTTCATGATTGTGTCCCACTTGTTGTTGATTCTTCTTCAAAAAATACAGTTTTATATCTTTATGTTTGAAGCCTGAAATGTGGCAAAAGGTTGCAAAGTTCAAGGGGGCCGAATACTTTCGCAAGGCACTGTATACTCAAAATTGAGCTCAGGTGCCTCCTGTTTCCATTTGATGATACTTGAGATGTTTCCACAACTTGATTCGAGTCCACTTGTGATAAATTCAATTGATTGGACATGATTTAGAAAGGCACACACACCTGTCTATATAAGGTCCCACAGTTGACAGTGCACGTCAGAGCAAAACCCAAGCCATGAGATCTGGGGAAGGGTAACAAAACCTTTTCTGCAGCATTAGAGTTCCCCAGGAACACAGTGGCCTCCATCATTCTTAAATGGAAGAAGTTTGGAAGCACCAAGACTCTTCCTCGAGCTGGCCACCCAGCCAAACTAAGCTATCGTGGGAGAAGGACCTTGGTCAGGGAGGTAACCAAGAACCCAAATGGTCCCTCTGACAGAGCTTAGAGTTCCTCTATGAAGATGGTTGTCCTTCTGGAAGGTTCTCCCATCTCTGCAGCACTTCACCAATCAGGCCTTTATGGTAGAGTGGCCTGACGGAAGCCACACCTCGGAAATAGGCACCTGATAGCCCGCTTGGAGTTTGCCTAAAGCCACCGATAGGACTCTCAGACACTGAGAAACAGGATTCTCTGGTCTGATGAAACCAAGATTGAACTCTTTGGCTTGAATGCCAAGCGTCATGTCTGGAGGAAACATGGCACCATCCCTTGGTGAAGCATGGTAGTGGCAGCATCACACTGTGGGGATGTTTTTCAGTGGCAGAGACCGGGAGGCTAGTCCGGGTTGAGGGAAAGATGACCGGAGCAATGTACAGAGTGATCCTTGATGAAAACCTTCTCCAGAGCACACAGGACCTCAGACTGGGGCAAAGGTTCACCTTCCAACAGGACAATGACCCTAAGCACACAGCCAAGACAACGAAGAAGTGGCTTTGGGACAAGTCTCGGAATGTTCTTGAGTGGCCCAGTCAGAGCCTGGAATTGAACCCGATCCAACATCTCTGGTGAGACCTGGAAATAGCTGTGCAGAAAAGCTCCCCATCCAACCTGACAGAGCTTGAGAGGATCTGCAATGAAGAATGGGAGACTCCCCAATACATGGGGTATTTATTGTGTGTAGCTTGATGAGGGGGGGTGGGGGGGTGAATACATTATAAAGCTGCAACAGAACAAAATGTGGATAAATCAAGGGGTCTGAATCATTTCTGAATGCACTGTATAAATCACATCATTGGATGTTTCGGTAGTTGGGTTTCCCAAAGGATTCCATAGGCCAGCATGGGCCATAGGCCAGCACGTCTTTCGCGAGCATTTTAGAGCTTTTTCTACCATAAGGCATCACCGAGTTAAGCATTGTTTTGGAATACTTGATATAATCTGGATACGTTTTTACGTATCTATTTCAAAATATAAATCAAACAATAGAGATCCTTTTTGCCATTTTCTTTAACAAAGGGTATCACTTAATTCGAGCCCTGGTTTAAGTCAAACACACCAAGCCCTTCCCAGACACAGAGGTATTTAATCATTGCATGCGACCAGGACTGGAGTATTTGGCTACACAGACATCTATGGATAGGATAAGTGTGTCTATCAAACAGGTAAGCGTACCACTCATTGTTTGGAGGATGAAGAAATGAATTCCAATTATCTATGTAATTCCATGTTTAACAGAAGGCTACATCGTTTTGCTTGGAATAGACAAGCCTTGGTTTCTCCACTATCTCCTCGTGCGCCTTCCACCGATTGTAGTGGGCCACCGGAAACTTTCGTTGCACCTCATATCTTGGGAAATTCCCCTCCTTATCCTGATGTGGCTCAGCCTGCACTAACGTATCCTGTAAAGATCCATTCATATATTTTGGCCACTCAACGGGATCTTCTATGTTTTTTTGTCTGGGAGTTGGATTTACCAGCATCACCGTCATCGGGGACGGGGAGCGACGAATCTTAGTCTGGGTCCAAGATAGTAGGGTCTTCGCCAGCATTGTTTGGAGGTGTGGCTAGGGCTGGTGCGACCACCTGTTCTTGTCCAGACAGAGAGCTGTCATCATCGGGGGAAGAGCATGGCTCGGACTCCTCCGGTTTGCCCTCTTTGCCGCTAGAATCAGCCAACGGGAGCACGTCGTTTTTGGCGAATGAATGGCCTGTCCTGGTGGACTTGTCATTCTCCACACCGACTGATGGACATTGCTGCACGCTGATAAATTTCACCAGCGAATTTCTTTGGTTTTGCTTTTTTCTCATTGTTTTTAAAATATTCGCTTCCTGCTAGTATGTGTCTCTTAGACATGGAAGCAAATAAAAGTATATCCACTCGTAGTAGCTAGCTAACGCTAACAGGCTAGTTTAGGCTACTGCCTTAATCACTAATCATCTCCGTCACACACAAACATTAAAAAAATAAATACAATCATTTAATTGTCAGATTAATTGTTATTAATGTTTCACAATTGGATAATCCCATATAAAAACGCACACATCACCATAGCTACCAATGATAGTGGGAGTGAACTTCGGGAGAAGCGGTAATGGGGTGGGGGCGGACACTGAATTCAACACTAGGGGTGCCGCGGGCGGGGTAGTAGCCGATCAGGGGCACCAGAGGGCAGAAGCTAATTGTCAAAATGCCAGCCCAAATTCATGTCCTAATCTTGCCTAATGGGATCATTAGTGAGATGGGTACTACCAACGCAGCAGCACCATTCATGTACACAGCGCAAGGAGGACGAGATTACCGTGACTCAATGGTCATGTGTAATTTGACTGCAGTGATGACTCATGACTGCCGGTATTGTGGTAATATGGTCACTGCAACAGCCCCCATTCATGACCCATAATCACTGTGATGAAGTGAGCCTTTGACTGCAGTGGGCTCAACCAGGGTCACACAGTGTGTCTTGGTAGTCTGAAACAAATATACTTTGAAACAAAAGTTGACACCTCACACACATGGTTAAGGTCTTTAAAAAAAGAAAACACCTGTACCATGTCAGATATAGAGTTGTATGTATTCCATTTTGAGTTTGCATACCAATATGAACCTTTATATACATCACAGAAGACTGAAATATAGCAAAACCGTTTGACATTGAAACACCAGATTCTCTGTGGCTGTTTATTAATTAAGAAATTGTGAAAATTATGAATAACATTCCACCCATGAGGCCACTAGGTCATTTGTATTTATAGGTAACAAAATCATGACTACAACTAAGTCAGTAAGTCTTTGAGGCTAAGGCTTCCTACCCTTTAAAAAGCACCAGTACCAGTCAAAAGTTAGGACACAGCTACTCATTCAAGGGTTTTCTTTATTTTTCCTATTTTCAACATTGTAGAATAATAGTGAAGACATCAAAACTATGAAATGACACATATGGAATCATGTAGTAACCAAAAAAGTGTTAAACAAATCAACATTTATTTTAGATTTTAGATTCTTCAAAATATCCACCCTTTGCCTTGATGACAGCTTTGCACAATCTTAGCATGCTCTCAACCAGGTTCACCTGCAATGCTTTTCCAACAGTCTTGAAGGAGTTTCCACATATTTGTATTTATTTATTTAACCTTTATTTAACCAGGTAGGCAAGTTGAGAACAAGTTCTCATTTACAATTGCGACCTGGCCAAGATAAAGCAAAGCAGTTCGACACATACAACAACACAGAGTTACACATGGAGTAAAACAAACATACAGTCAATAATACAGTAGAAACAAGTCTATATACGATGTGAGCAAATGAGGTGAGATTAGGGCAGGTGAAGGCAAAAAAAGGCCATGGTGGCAAAGTAAATACAATATAGCAAGTAAAACACTGGAATGGTAGATTTGCAGTGGAAGAATGTGCAAAGTAGAAATAAAAATAAGGGGGTGAAAAGGAGCTAAATAAATAAATTAATAAAATTAATACAGTCGGGAAAGAGGTAGTTGTTTGGGCTAAATTGAAGATGGGCTATGTACAGGTGCAGTAATCTGTGAGCTGCTCTGACAGCTGGTGCTTAAAGCTAGTGAGGGAAATAAGTGTTTCCAGTTTCAGAGATTTTTGTAGTTCGTTGCAGTCCTTGGCAGCAGAGAACTGGAAGGAGAGGCGGCCAAAGAAATAATTGGTTTTGGGGGTGACCAGAGAGATATACCTGCTGGAGCACATGCTACAGGTGGGTGATGCTTTGGTGACCAGCGAGCTGAGATGAGGGGGGACTTTACCTTGTAGATGACATGGAGCCAGTGGGTTTGGCAACGAGTATGAAGCAAGAGCCAGCCAACGAGAGCATACAGGTCGGAATGGTGGGTAATATATGGGGCTTTGGTGACAAAACGGATGGCACTGTGATAGACTGCATCCAATTTGTTGAATAGGGTATTGGAGGCTATTTTGTAAATGACATCGCCAAAGTCGAGGATTGGTAGGATGTTCAGTTTTACAAGGGTATGTTTGGCAGCATGAGTGAAGGATGCTTTGTTGCAAAATAGGAAGCCAATTCTAGATTTAACTTTGGATTGGAGATGTTGGATGTGGGTCTGGAAGGAGAGTTCACAGTCTAAACAGACACCTAGGTATTTGTAATTGTCCACTTATTCTAAGTCAGAGCCGTCCAGAGTAGTGATGTTGGACAGGCGGGCAGGTGCAGGCAGCGATCGGTTGAAGAGCATTCATTTAGTTTTACTTGTATTTAAGAGCAATTGGAGGCCACGGAAGGAGAGTTGTAAGGCATTGAAGCTTGCCTGGAGGGTTGTTAAAACAGTGTCCAAAGAAGGGCCAAAAGTATGCAGAATGGTGTCGTCTGCGTAGAGGTGGATCAGAGGCCCACCAGCAGCAAGAGCGACATCATTGATGTATACAGAGAAGAGAGTCGGTCCAAGAATTGAACCCTGTGGCACCCCCATAGAGACTGCCAGAGGTCCGGACAACAGACCCTCCGATTTGACACACTGAACTCTATCAGAGAAGTAGTTGGTGAACCAGGTGAGGAAATCATTTGAGAAACCAAGGCTGTCGAGTCTGCCGATGAGGATGTGGTGATTGACAGAGTCGAAAGCCTTGGTTAGATCAATGAATACGGCTGCACAGTAAAGTTTCTTATCGATGATGGTTAAGATATCGTTTAGGACCTTGAGCGTGGCTGAGGTGCATCTCAATTATAGTGAATTTATCAGTGGTGACAGTGTTTCCTATCTTCAGTGCAGTGGGCAGCTGGGAGGGGGTGTTCTTATTCTCCATGGACTTTACAGTGTCCCTTAACTTTTTAGAGTTAGTGTTGCAGGAAGCAAATTTCTGCTTGAAAAAGCTAGCCTTGGCTTTTCTAACTGCGTGTGTATATTGGTTTCTAGCTTCCCTGAAAAGCTGCATTTCACGGGTGCTGTTCGATTCGAATGCAGAACGCCATAGGATGTTTTTGTGTTGGTTAAGGGCAGTCAGGTCTGGGGAGAACCAAGGGCAATATCTGTTCCTGGTTCTTAATTTCTTGAATGGGGCATGCTTATTTAAAAAAAAACAGGCATCCTTTACTGACGGGATGAGATCAATATCCTTCCAGGATACCCCTGCCTGGTCGATTAGAAAGGCCTGCTCGCTGAAGTGTTTCAGGGAGCGTTTGACAATGATGAGTGGAGGTCGTTTGACCGCTGACCCATTATGGATGCAGGCAATGAGGCAGTGATCCCTGAGATCTTGGTTGAAGACAGCAGAGGTGTATTTAGAGGGCAAGTTGGTTCGGATGATATCTTAGAGTGTGCCCGTGTTTACGGCTTTGGGGAGGTACCTGGTAGGCTCATTGATAATTTGTGTGAGATTGAGGGCATCAAGCTTAGATTGTAGGATTGCTGGAGTGTTACGCATGTTCCAGATTAGATCACCTAACAGCATGAGCTCTGAAGATAGATGGGGGGCAATCAGTTCACATATGGTGTCCAGAGCACAGCTGGGGCAGAGGGTGGTCTATAGCAGGCGGTAACGGTGCCAGACTTGTTTTTAGAGAGGTGGATTTTTAAAAGTAGGTACAGACCTGGATAGTAGGACAGAACTCTGCAGGCTATCTTTGCAGTTGATTGCAACACCGCCCCTTTTGGCAGTTCTATCTTGTCTGAAAATATTGTAGTTAGGGATGAAAATGTCTGAATATTTGGTGGTCTTCGTAAGCCAGGATTCAGACACAGTTAGAACATCCGGGTTGGCAGAGTGTGCTAAAGCAGTGAATAAAACAAACTAAGGGAGGAGGCTTCTAATGTTAACATGCATGAAACCAAGGCTATTACGGTTACAGAAGTCATCAATAGAGAGCCCCTGGGGAATAGGAGTGGAGCAAGCATTGCAGGGCCTGGATTCACCTCTACATCACCAGAGGAACAGAGAAGGAGTAGGATAAGGGTACGGCTAAAAGCAATGAGAATTGGTCGTCTAGAACGTCCGGAACAGAGAGTAAAAGGAGGGTTCTGGGGGCGATGAAATAGCTTCAATGTATAATGTACGGACAAAGGTATGGTAGAATGTGAATACAGTGGAGCTAAACCTAGGTATTGAGTGATGATGAGAGAGATATTGTCTCTAGAAACATCATTGAAACCAGGAGATGTCATCGCATGTGTGGGTGGTGGAACTAATAGGTTGGATAAGGTATAGTATGCAGGACTAGAGGTTCTACAGTGAAATAAGCCAATAAACACTAACCAGAACAGCAATGGACAAGGCATATTGGCATTAAGGAGAGGCATGCTTAGTTGAGTGATCAAAAGGGTCCAGTGAGTAGTGAGGTTGGTTGGGGTCACGGCGAATTCAGACAGCTTACCGGGCCATCGGTAGCAAGCTAGCATAGGATGGAGGTCTGTTTTTAGCCACGTCATGCCTTTCCGTCGGTAGGATTAGTGGGGTTCCGTGTGGTGATAATCCGTTCACCTACTCTGCGTCTCACAAAGACGGTTGGAACCAAAAATGTCAAATTTGGACTCATCAGACCAAAGGACAGATTTCCACCAGTCTAATGTCCATTGCTCGTGTTTCTTGGCCCAAGCACGTCTCTTCTTATTATTGGTGTCCTTTAGTAGTGGTTTCTTTGCAGCAAATGGACTATGAATGCCTGATTCACGCAGTCTATTCTGAACAGTTGATGTTGAGCTGTGTCTGTTACTGTAACTCGGTGAAGCATTTATTTGGGCTGCAATCTGAGGTGCAGTTAACTCTAATGAACTTATCCTCTGCAGCAGAGGTAACTCTGGGTCTTTCCTTCCTGTGGCGGTCCTCATGAGAGCCAATTTCATCACAGCACTTGATGGTTTTTGCAACTGCACAATTTTCCAGATTGGTGGACCTCATGTCTTAAAGTAATGATGGACTGTCATTTCTCTTTGCTTGTTTGAGCTGTTCATGCCATAATTTGGACTTTTACCAAATAGGGCTATATTCTGAATACCACCCCTACCTTGTAACCGCACAAGTGATTGGCTCAAACCCATTAAGAAATAAGCAGAGGTAACTCTAGGTCATTCTTTCCTGTGGCGGTCCTCATGAGAGCCAGTTTCATCATAGTGCTTGATGGTTTTTCAACTGCAGTTAAACAAACCTTCAAAGTTCTTGAAGGTCTTCATGTTTTAAAGTAATGATGGACTGTCATTCCTCTTTGCTTTTTTGAGCTGTTCTTGCCATAATATGGACTTGGGCTATCTTCTCCCCCCCCCACCTTGTCACAACACAACTGATTGGCTCAACCTTTTAACAAGGCACACCTGTTAATTGAAATTAATGACTTCCTCATGAAGCTGGTTGAGAGAATGCCACGAGTGTGCAAAGCTTTCATCAAGGCATAGGGTGGCTATTTTGAATAATTTGTTTAACACTTTTTTGGTTACTACATGATTCCATATGCGTTATTTCATAGTTTTTATGTCTTCACTATTATTCTACAAAGTAGAAAAAAGTAAAAATAAAGAAAACCCCTTGAATTAGCAAGTGTGTATAAGCTAGAAGCACACTGGTGTGCGGGCAAGAGCCTTACTTATAGTTCTTTGCACTCCTTACATTTTGGGACACACTCTTTTCATGCCACCCCACATTATTTCAGCAATTACATTTGTTTACTTCATCTTTGTGGCTCCCTGATGAAACAGTAACACCCATTCCTGTATTTACTGTAGGTTAAGCCAACCTGTACTTTATGGGAAGATCTCAATTGCACACCGCTCGCTTCCTCTCTCTTTGTTTCCTTTTCAAAACCCATTGGATGAGAAAGTCAGAGGTTCCTACACTCTGACCTTCTCCTCCAATGGGGTTTGAGAAGGATATGAGAAGAGAGGACGCAAGAGTATGCAATTGAGATCTTCCTTATGGTCAGCGGTGTGTTGATTCCAGATTCCACTATCCGGACATGTCGTTCTCGACACTGTGTGCACACGTATGCACACTGAAATCTACACCCACCATGATGTATAGCACCGTACTGGCAAAATGGTGTGAAAAGAATGTGTCCTGGACCATTGTACCTGCTTCTACTCCCTTGGAACATGTCTTGTCCGATGTTACCTCAGATATTATCTGTCTTTCTGTAAGAAAAACAACATGTTGTGGAAAATATCATGCCTTTTTGGAACTGCTTGTTTAGTCTTTTGACTGTCATAAACAAAGAGGGTCCTTGATTCTTTCTGTCTCTTTATACTGAGAATGTCTCAAGCTTGTCAGTTTGCTGTTGTCTATGTGAGCAGCTGGAGAGAGTCAAAACAAGGCTAATGGCATGAAAGCCCACACAGAGGTAATGAAGCAGGTTTGGTCACAGGAAGGGAATGCAGATTGGTGGCTTTTTAAACCCATTGGACTGGAGTCCCTCCAGCAGTGACTTTTCCTTGGCAGCCCTGCATAGACAAATAGATGAAAGGCTTTTAGGGGGTATCGATCCCCCCCCACCCCCACCCCCACCGGTGTTGCTAGATATTTTACCCGTGAAATATATTTGGGCTCTGGATGGGAATGGGGGGGGAAAAACTACTGGGCCGAGGTATTTCTGCCTGAAAACCCTTGTGATAATTGCCTTTGATGTTTTGCCTCTGCCTTCTAAATGTCAAGATTGTCTGCAATTATTTGGCCATTTAGAAAAAAAACATATATCAAAGCTGCCTCTTTGCCTCTTAGCTGCTTTATAGCCCTATTTTCTTACCCACTTTCAAATGGCATCGATGTAAAATATGCTGTAATTATATATATTTTCCCAAGAGATTCCATTATAAATTGGGTGTGGCGCCAGTCCAATGACAAGGAAAGTATCCACCCCCTGATCAATCAAGCTATAAACAAATTGTTCCCCTAAGGTTAGTGGATTATTCCTTAGTCAGCACCACTAATGACTTCAATAAAAGGTAATTACGCACCGTTGTGGGGATTAAATTGATTAATCATGCCTGTGTCGCTGATCTATCCTCCTGCTATTCCTACATGAGCCCCCAGCACTTTACCTTTAGGCCTACCTCAACCACCAATTCCTCCCAAAACAAGTACCGCGGTTGATAAGTTATCGTTCATCTCAATTCTCCTCTGTGTAATGAGTTGCGTCAGAATCACTCCCATGTATCACTGGGAATGAATCACAGTACCTAGTTTGATTTGCAAGTCAACGATTTCGGCTTTGTATGGTCAGTGCTGTAGGCTGTGATTGAACTAATGCATCATTTCCCTACAAAACTGCATTCCCCGACCAGAAAAAAAATTATGAAATGGTGAAGTAACATATCTTCAGGATAATACACTTGCCTTTATACCTAACTACCTCTAACACCTGACATGCCTTTGCTACATCACCCCAAACTATGATCTTGAGTGGTACAAACTATTTAGCTTAGGATTGTGGAACGGAACAACACGGCTACATTAGGCATTGGACACAGAAAGCACTTATGATGTACTAATGTGCTTTAAATAGGCTCAAAAAGTACTTAGGCTGAGAAGTGCTGACACGTTCTGGCCTTCTGTCTGAAATCTGAGACGTGTAACTGGAAATATACAGTGGGGCAAAAAAAGGTATTTAGTCAGCCACCAATTGTGCAAGTTCTCCCACTTAAAAAGATGAGAGAGGCCTGTAATTTTCATCATAGGCACACTTCAACTATGACAGACAAAATGAGAAGAAAAATCCAGAAAATCACATTGTGGGATTTTTAATGAATTTATTTGCAAATGATGGTGGAAAATAAATATTTAGTCAAGAAACAAAAGTTTATCTCAATTCTTTGTTATATACCCTTTGTTGGCAATGACAGAGGTCAAACGTTTTCTGTAAGTCTTCACAAGGTTTTCACACACTGTTGCTGGTATTTTGGCCCATTCCTCCATGCAGATCTCCTCTAGAGCAGTGATGTTTTGGGGCTGTTGCTGGGCAACACGGACTTTCAACTCCCTCCAAAGATTTTCTATGGGGTTGAGATCTGGAGACTGGCTACGCCACTCCAGGACCTTGAAAGGCTTCTTACGAAGCCACTCCTTCATTGCCCAGGAGGTGTGTTTGGGATCATTGTCATGCTGAAAGACCCAGCCACGTTTCATCTTCAATGCCCTTCCTGATGGAAGGAGGTTTTCACTCAAAATCACACTATACATGGCCCCATTCATTCTTTCCTTTACACGATTCAGTCGTCCTGGTCCCTTTGCAGAAAAACAGCCCCAAAGCATGATGTTTCCACTCCCATGCTTCACAGTAGGTATGGTGTTCTTTGGATGCAACTCAGCATTCTTTGTCCTCCAAACACGACGAGTTGAGTTTTTACCAAAAAGTTCTCCTATTTTGGTTTCATCTGACCATATGACATTCTCCCAATCTTCTTCTGGATCATCCAAATGCTCTCTAGCAAACTTCAGACGGGCCTGGACATGTACTGACTTAAGCAGGGGGACACGTCTGGCACTGCAGGATTTGAGTCCCTGGCGGCGTAGTGTGTTACTGATGGTTGGCTTTGTTACTTTGGTCCCAACTCTCTGCAGGTCATTCACTAGGTCCCCCCGTGTGGTTCTGGGATTTTTGCTCACCATTCTTGTGATCATTTTGACTCCACGGGGTGAGATCTTGGGTGGAGCCCCAGATCGAGGGAGATTATCAGTGGTCTTGTATGTCTTCCATTTCCTAATAATTGCTCCCACGGTTGATTTCTTCAAACCAAGCTGCTTACCTATTGCAGATTCAGTCTTCCCAGCCTGGTGCAGGTCTACAATTTTGTTTCTGGTGTCCTTTGACAGCTCTTTGGTCTTGGCCATGGTGGAGTTTGGAGTGTGACTGTCTGAGGTTGTGGACAGGTGTCTTTTATACTGATAACAAGTTCAAACAGGTGCCATTAATACAGGTAACGAGTGGAGGACAGAGGAGCCTCTTAAAGAAGAAGTTACAGGTCTGCGAGAGCCAGAAATTGTTTGTAGGTGACCAAATACTTATTTTCCACCATAATTTGCAAATAGATTCATTAAAAATCCTACAATGTGATTTTCTGGATTTTTTTCCCTCATTTTTTAGGTCATAGTTGAAGTGTACTACCTATGATGATGAAAATTACAGGCCTCTCTCATATTTTTAAGTGGGAGAACTTGCACAATTGGTGGCTGACTAAATACTCTTTTGCCCCACTGTATGTAGCTTAAGAAACAAGGTTCATGAAATCAATAATTTGCTAGTAACAAATGACATTCATATTCTGACAATCTCTGAAGTTCACTGAGATAAAACATTTGATGATACAGTGGTAGCAATACATGGTTATAAGAGCTACAGAAAATACAGAAATGCCAAAGGTGGAGGTGTGGCTGTTTTATATTCAGAAACACATTCCTGTGGAGCTTAGATTGGATATCGTGTTAAATACTGTTGAAGTAATATGGCTACAGGTTCATCTGCCTCAGCTAAAGCCCATTCTGGTGAGAAGCTGCTATAGACCACCAAGTGCTAACAGTCAGTATCTGGATAAAATGTGGAATGCTTGATAATGTATGTGATGTCAATATAGAGGTATATTTTCTAGGTGATTTAAATATTGACTGGTGATTTAAATATTACAGGTCTGTGAGAGCCAGAAATCTTGCTTGTTTGTAGGTGACCAAATACTTATTTTCCACCATAATTTGTAAATAAATTCATAAAAAATCCTACAATGTGATTTTCTGGATTTTCTTTTCTCATTTTGTCTGTTATAGTTGAAGTGTACTTATGATGAAAATTACAGGCCTCTCATCATTTTAAGTGGAAGAACTTGCACAATTGGTGGCTGACTAAATACTTTTTTGCCCCACAGTATAGGTTAGTTTGTGTTAGCATTGGCTTTCATGGTAGGCTAATAGGTCTTTGTTGTTTCTCTTTGTCTTTGACTGTTCTACACTTATGACTGAATACTGTTTTTCTCATTTTCTTTTTCATGATTCCTTCTAAACAGCTTTACCTATAGTACAAACACATGCACACACGCACATGCACACACACACACACACATACACACACACACACACACACACACGTTCAACTGAGAGCTGGCAGAGTCATTACCTAATTTCACAGTTGACCCCATTTAGGCCACACCCTCAATTAGTTCCTCAGGGGACAACTCAACTGGCAGCGCCCAATCAATAGTTAAAGCTAAGAGCATGTACAGGAAGAGTGATATGGATCCCAAAGCTGCTACCAGTGTGCAGCCTAAACCCAGGAGCCCCAACAAAGTAATCAACTGGCTGTTTGAACAGCAACAGCCACTGAGAAGCCAATCACCGGGGATCGCAACTTAGCAGTATCGCCTCTGATGATGTTATTTTCCCATTTTCATCAGTACTGGAGAATCTGAAAGTGATTTACAGCAACGGACTGGGACCAGATATCAGCCTGGGCAGACCTTTGTTTTTTCCTCATGGCCGATCTTTCTTTGAAGCCCCCATTATTAGCCAAATAATGGTAATTTTCCGCAAAAAAGGAAAGAACAAATAAATGTAGACAGGCCCACTTGCCTAAATAAACAACCAGCCCTTCTGGCATCTGCCAGAACTGCCCAATGGCCAGTCTGCTCCTGTTCCCTCATAATATCTGGGCACTGGAAGCCCAGACAAATTTGATTAAATGTACCAACTACTGATTTGTAAAGTGGGATGTGATAGTACAGTATATATGATCTGTTAAAAGTTTGACACCTCCAAACAATTAAGAAATTGTACTAACTATTGTATCCGCTGACAGTACCCACGTCTCCTGAAAGCTAACGTCACTGTCACGGTGACACTTTGAACCGTTTGACAAATTAAAGGCAATTGTCATGTTGCATGCATTGGCAATAGTTGTGTTCTTACACAAGGATAATTGTACAGTTTTTACAGTGTTTTTAAACTATAACATATACAGTGGCAAGTCGCTCTGGATAAGAGCATCTGCTAAATGACTTAAATGTAATGTAAATGTTGTGAAAGTATTCAGCCCTTTGGCATTTTTCCTATTTTGTTGCCATGTAACCTGGAATTAAAATATATTTTTTGGGGGGAGGGGGTTGTATCATTTGATTTACACAATATTTCTACCACTTTGAAGATGCAAAATATGTTTCATTGTGAAACAAACAAGAAATAAGACCAAAAAACTGATTCTCCAGCTCCACTTCAATTAGATGTTGAAGACCACTGTACACATGCTAGGTATGAAAGAAAACTGTAGAAAGAATGTCGAGGTAGAGGATAACTACTTCTCTTGTAAGTGAAATAAATGAAGCAGAATCCAACTCGCCTTGATTTCTTAACCAAAACAAGCTTCAATAGCAGAACTAGGAGCTGGGAGAAAGTAGACCAGGCAGAAACAATGGCTGTCAGAGATGTTGGCATTCGCTGGGAGTTGCTTGAGCAGTATTCGAAATGTGAAATGAGTTGAAGGGAGACGGTGACTGTACCAACAGGCTTCCCCTGTATGTCTGACACCTGGGGACTGAGGAAATGGGAGAGAGGGCTTTGTGGAAAAGCTCTCAACCTTTACATCTTCACAGGCAAAGAGAAAAGCGGTGGGGTGATCACAGGAGGCCATTTCTCAAAACAAGCATCATTTTCCAGCAGCCTCGTCTCTATTAATCATGAACTGAGCGGAGGACATTTCGCGAATACAGCTCAGGAAGTCAGGAACATAAGGCTATGGGGATAAGCTGACAGCTAACTTGTGTGGGATACAGGGGGCCCTGTTCACTGTCTTCCCTTGCAGAGAGAACGCATGTATAATTATTGGGAAGTTCAGTTTCTTTAAGTTTTAGATTGTGAACATCGCTCTGCTTAGAACAAACTGAAAGTGCATTCTTGCAGTGCAAGGAAGGGAATTTTTTCCCTTTATCACGAAACACCGGATTTTACTTATAAGGGTCTCTGATTTTTTCCCCAGGTTGTCATTGGTCATGTACACTACAAGACCAAAAGTATGTGGACACCTGCTCGTCGAACATCTCATTCCAAAATCATGCGCATTAATATGGAATTGGTCCCCCCCTTTGCTGCTATAACAGCCTCCACTCTTCTGGGAAGACTTTCCACTGGATGTTGGAACATTGCCGCAGTGACTTGCTTCCATTTAGCCACAAGAGCATTAGTAAGGTCGGGCACTGATGTTGGGCGATTAGGCCTGGCTCGCAGTCGGTGTTCCAATTCGTCCCTAAGGTGTTAGATGAATTGAAGTCAGGGCTCTATGCAGGCCAGTCAAGTTCTTCCACACCGATCTCGGCAAAAGGGCCTTCCCTGTTGCCACAAATTTGGAAGTACAGAATTGTCTAGAATGTTATTGTATGCTGTTGCGTTAAGATTTCCCTTAACTGGAACTAAGGGGCCTACCCCTGAAACATGAAAAACAGCCCCAGACCATTATTCCTCCTCCACCTAACTTTACTGTTGGCACTATGCATTGGGCCAGGTACAGTAGTGCTCTCCTGACAGCCGCCAAACCCAGATTCCTCCGTCAGACTTCCATATGGTGAAACACGATTCATCACTCAAGAGAACGCATTTCCACTGCTCCAGAGTCTAATGGCGGCAAGCTTCACACCACTTCTGCCGATGCTTGGCACTGCGCATGGTGATCGTGGGCTTGTGTGTGGTTGCTTAGCCATGGAAACCCCTTTCATGAAGCTCCAGAGGAACAGTTATTGTGCCTATGTTGCTTCCAGAGGCAATTTGGAACTCGGTAGTGAGTGATGTAACTGAGGACAGACCATTTTTACGCACTGGGCGCTTCAGCACTTGACAGTCCCATTCTGTGAGCTTGTGTGACCTACCACCTCGCCGCTGAACCGTTGTTGCTCCTAGACATTTCCACTTCAAAATAACAGCACTTACATTTGACCGGGGGCAGCTCTAGCAGGGCAGAAATTTGACGAACTGACTTGTTGGAAGGGTGGCATCCTATGGCGGTGCCACGTTGAAAGTCACTGAGCCCATCAGTAAGGCCATTCTACTGTGAATGTTTGTCTATGGAGATTGCATGGCGGTGTGCTTGATTTTATACCCTTCAGCAACAAGTGTGGCTGAAATAGCAGAATCCACTCATTTGAAGGGGTGTACAAATACTTTTGTATATACTGTATGGTGTATGTATTTTCTACTCAACTGATTGAATGAGGGAAAGAATAGCCTGCAATCTGTGTTTGATGCAGCCCACAGAATACTCCCCTGCCAAGATGGGAATTGGAGGTTTCCAGAGGCTGCGTGAGTCTGTGAGTCTGTCTTCCTCATATTAAAAGAAGAACAATTTATTCAAAGAAGCATTTCTGTGTCTTACAGAACGTATTGAAATTTGCTCATGATAAATTAAATAATGGAAAAGGCCAATAAATGAGGTTTGCTGTGTATTTTCTTTGGCTGACATTTCTGTTCGTCGTCTTATCAGCCAATTTCCAATAACTTTTATCAAAGTGAAATAGTGGAGGCAATGGAGCAGTGGAGGCAATTTGAAAGATAAACACCTTCTGTGGATTTATAGTTTTTGCATTTTTGGTATGAAAATGGCTTGTTTGGAATGTTGACCACACACAGCCATGTTGAATTTGGTATATTTGATATAATAAATGAGACAGCATATTATTGCTATAATGCCATATTTCCAAAGTGGTTAGGGATGTTGACCACACACAGCCATGTTGAATTTGGTATATTTGATGTAATAAATGAGACAGTATATTATTGCTATAATGCCATATTTCCAAGAGGTTTGCAGATAAATCCAATCATGGTTTAAAGACACATTCCGGAATTCCGTTTGTCATTACAGCTCATGTCTATACATTTCGGTTTCAACATTTTCTGTCAAAATTCACATTTACGTAGGCACAGTGGAGGTTCAATTGTAATAGCATGTGCAGTTATCTTTCTGATATTTTCCAGTGTTCAGGTCCTCAAACAGACAGTATTAATTGTTGCTGCAACAAAACAAAAACAATTGGGCAAAAACAGGTGGTAATTCTTTCTTTATTAATAAACCTCCATAAAATACAGGTTTTTTTCACTGTGAAAGGAAATAACAAAGGACTATTTTTTCTCACTCCAGTCTGTAAAGGTTGCCTACTTTAATTCTCACTGAGTGGCCTGGTACATTCTCATGGGTTGTGTTAGAGACCATCCAAAACCTCATCTTTAACTTCTAAATCATGCAAATAAGGTCTAAAAGTTGATAGGGAAGTATACATGTCCTGTATTTTAATGAAGACACCAGTTGGAGAGGTGAACACGGAGTGATATAGTTTTCAAGGTCTACCAATGTCCTAATTGCTCCTTATTCCCTACATAGTGCATTACACCCCTATGGACCCTGGTCAAAAAGAATGCATCACGTAGGGAATAGGATGCCATTTGGGACACAGGCTTGCAGTCCTCTGATTTAGATGATCCACTTGGTGGTCGGCGAGCGGCAGTGCAGTAAATCAGCTTCATTACTGTGGAATTGCCCAGAAAGGCTAAGCAATAAAGCCAAATTGAATAAACAGGTTTCATTAAACACTTGATATGCATCAACTGAATGGGCTGTTTTAATGCAACGTGTCTCCCTGGGTTTGAAGATTCCACCTGAGATTGATGAGGCTGAAAATAATTCGGTGCAATCTGGGATATTTACAGGTGTCATAACCTGTCTTTGCAACCAAAAATGTGTCTATCAATTTAAGACTTGTTACAGTTC